>NC_053022.1:68750397-69001837 GCF_003073215.2 Triticum urartu | reverse complement strand
CTATTAAAAAGATGTCGTGTCCCAAGGACATCAAAGGTATAAGAAGTTTCCTTGGTCATGCCGGTTTTTATTGGAGGTTCATTAAGGACTTCTCAAAAATTTTTGGGCCTCTGACTAATTTATTAAAAAAAGATATACCATTCGTCTTTGATGATGATTGTGCAGAAGCCTTTGAAATACTTAAGAAAGGATTAACCTCTGCACCTATTGTTCAGCCACCTGATTGGAATTTACCTTTTGAAATTATGTGTGATGCTAGTGATTATGATGTAGGTGATGTTCGAGGGCAAAGAGTTGATAAGAAATTAAATGTTATTCAATATGCTAGTAAAACTCTAGACAATGCCCAGAGAAATTATGCTACTACCGAAAAAGAATTCTTAGCAGTTGTATTTGCTTGTGATAAGTTCAGACCTTACATTGTTGATTCTAAAGTAACTATTCACACTGATCATGCTGCTATTAAATATCTTATGGAAAAGAAAGATGCTAAACCTAGACTTATTAGATGGGTTCTCTTGCTACAAGAATTTGATTTCCATATTATTGATAGAAAGGGAGCTGAGAACCCCGTTGCAGACAACTTGTCTAGGCTAGAGAATGTTCTTGATGACCCACTACCTATTGATGATAGCTTTCCTGCTGAACAACTAAATGTCATAAATGCTTCTCGTACTGCTCCATGGTATGATGATTATGCTAGTTATATTGTTGCTAAATTTATACCACCTAGTTTCACATACCAGCAAAAGAAAAAGGTTTTCTATGATTTAAGACATTACTTTTGGGATGACCCACATCTTTATAAAGAAGGAGCAGATGGTGTTATTAGACGTTGTGTACCTGAGCATGAACAGAAACAGATCCTACGCAAGTGTCACTCCGCAGCTTATGGAGGACACAACGCTGGAGATAGAACTGCACATAAGGTATTGCAATCCGGTTTTTATTGCCTACTCTCTTCAAGGATGCCCGTAAGTTTGTTGTATCTTGTAATGAATGTCAAAGAATTGGCAATATTAGTAGATGTCAAGAAATGCCTATGAATTATTCACTTGTTATTGAACCAGTTGATGTTTGGGGTTTTGATTATATGGGACCTTTTCCTGCCTCCAATGGATACACACATATTTTAGTTGCTGTTGATTACGTTACTGAGTGGGTAGAAGCTATTCCAACTAGTAGTGATGATTGATAACCCACAAGTATAGGGGATCGCAACAGTTTTCAATAAGTAAGAGTGTCGAACCCAACGAGGAGCTAAAGGTAGAACAAATATTCCCTCAAGTTCTATCGACCACCGATACAACTCTACGCACACTTGACGTTCGCTTTACCTAGAACAAGTATGAAACTAGAAGTACTTTGTAGGTGTTGTTGTATAGGTTTGAAAGATAATAAAGAGCAAGTAAATAAAAAGGAGGGGCTGTTTAGATAAAGACACAACTAAATTAGTTTTAGTAGAGAGCTTGTTGTTACGAGAAAGTTATTTGTCCCTAGGCAATCGATAACTAGACCGGTAATCATTATTGCAATATTATTTGAGGGAGAGGCATAAGCTAACATACTTTCTCTACTTGGATCATATGCACTTATGATTGTAACTCTAGCAAGCATCCGCAACTACCAAAGATCATTAAGGTAAAACCCAACCATAGCATTAAAGTATCAAGTCCTCTTTATCCCATACGCAACAACCCCCTTACTCGGGTTTGTGTTTCGGTCACTCACGCAACCCACTATAAGCGAATCATGAACGTATTGCAACACCCTACAGCGGGGATCCCTCACGCTTGCACGACACGGAGAGCACCATAGGACAGCACCAATAACAAAACACGCAACTCAAACCAATCTTGATCATCAAATAGCCCATAGGACAAAACGGATCTACTCAAACATCATAGGATAGCCATATATCATTGGGAAATAATATATAGCGTCGAGCACCATGTTTAAGTAGAGATTACAGCGGGTAAGATAGAGGTTACACCGCTGCATAGAGGAGGGGAGAGTTGGTGATGATGGTGGTGAAGTTGTTGGTGAAGATTGCGGTGATGATGATGGCCCCCGGTGGCACTCCGGTGCCACCGGAAGCGAGGGGGAGAGAGCCCCCCTCCTTCTTCTTCTTCCTTGACCTCCTCCCTAGATGGGAGAAGGGTTTACCCTCTGGTCCTTGGCCTCCATGGCATGGGAGGGGCGAGAGCCCCTCCGAGATTAGATCTGTCTCTCTGTCTCTCTCTGTTTCTGCGTTCTCAGATTCTACCCTTTCACCATTTCTTATATTCCCGGAGATCCATAACTCTGATTGTGCTGAAATTTTAACACGATATCTATTCGGATATTAGCTTTCTTGCGGCGAAAGAAGGGCATCAACCGCCTTACGGGGTGGCCACGAGAGTCAGGGGCGTGCCCCCTGCCTCGTGGGCCCCTCGAGCATCGTCTCACGTTGATTTCACTTCCCAAAAATCACATATATTCCAAAAACAATCTGTGTCCATTTTTATCCCGTTTGGACTCCGTTTGATATGGATATTCTGAGAAACAAAAAACATGCAACAAACAGGAACTGGCACTGGGCACTGGATCAATATGTTAGTCCCAAAAATAGTATAAAAAGTTGCCAAAAGTATATGAAAGTTGTAGAATATTGGCATGGAACAATCAAAAATTATAGATACGACGGAGACGTATCACTGATCATAACGCCTCTATTAAGATGCTTAAAGAAGTTATTTTTCCAAGGTTTGGAGTCCCTAGATATTTAATGACTGATGGTGGTTCACATTTTATTCATGGTGCTTTCCGTAAAATGCTTGCTAAGTATGATGTTAATCATAGAATTGCATCTCCTTATCACCCACAGTCTAGTGGTGTGACGCCCCCGATTCAATCGTAAACTAATCATACACGCAAACGTGTACGATCAAGATCAGGACTCACAGGAAGATATCAAAACACAACTCTACAAATAAAAAGTCATACAAGCATCATATTACAAGTCAGGGGCCTCGAGGGCTGAATACAAGAGCTCGATCATAGACGAGTCAGCGGAAGCAACAATATCTGAGTACAAACATAAGTTAAACAAGTTTGCCTTAAGAAGGCTAGCACAAACTGGGATACAGATCGAAAGAGGCGCAGGCCTCCTGCCTGGGATCCTCCTAAACTACTCCTGGTCTTCGTCAGCGGGCTGTACGTAGTAGTAGGCACCTCCCGAGTAGTAGTAGTCGTTGTCGACGGTGGCGTCTGGCTCCTGGGCTCCAACGTCTGGTCGTAACAATCGAGTATAGAAAGGGGGAAAAGGGGGAGCAAAACAACCGTGAGTACTCATCCAAAGTACTCGCAAGCAAGGAGCTACACTACATATGTATGCATTGGTATCAAATGGAAAAGGCTATCATATGTGGACTGAACTGTAGAAAGCCGGAATAAGAGGGGGATAGCTAGTCCTATCGAAGATTATGCTTCTGGTAACCTCCATCTTGCAGCAGGAGAAGAGAGTAGATGGCAAGTTCACCAAGTAGCATCGTGTAGCATAATCCTAACCGATGGTCCTCCCCTCATCGCCCTGTGAGAGAGCGATCACCAGTTGTATCTGGCACTTGGAAGGGTGTGTTTTATTAAGTATCCGGTTCTAGTTGTCATAAGGTCAAGGTACAACTCTGGGTCGTCCTTTTACCGAGGGACACGGCTATTCGAATAGATCAACTTCCCTGCAGGGGTGCACCACATTTCCCAACACGCTCGATCCTCTTTGTCCGGACACACTTTTCTGGGTCATGCCCGGCCTCGGAAGATCAACACGTCGCAGCCCTACCTAGGCACAACAGAGAGGTCAGCACGCCGGTCTAAATCCTATGGCGCAAGGGTCTGGGCCCATCGCCCATTGCACACCTGCATGTTGCGTACGCGGCCGGAGAGCAGACCTAGCAACCTCCATTACAAAGGAAGTTGCATTACACGGTCCAACCCGACGCGCGCCGCTCAGTCACTGACGTCACGAAGGCTTCGGCTGATACCACGACGTCGAATGCCCATAACTGTCCCTGCGTAGATGGTTAGTGCATATAGGCCAGTGGCCAGACTCAGATCAAATACCAAGATCTCGTTAAGCGTGTTATTTTGAAATAACCACGAACGCCGACCAGGGCCAGGCCCACCTCTCACCTAGGTTGTTTCAACCTGCCCTGTCGCTCCACCACAAAGTAATCGTCGGGGGCCGTCGGGAACTCAGGCCCACCACTACCTGGATGGAGCCACCTGCTCCTTCAGCCCCCATCTCCAAACAGTATCACCGGTAATGTAACAGTGTAAAGTATATAGTATATGCTCGTGATCACCTCCCGAAGTGATCACGGCCCGGTAGTATAGCATGGCAGACGGACAAGAGTGTAGGGCCACTGATGATAATCTAGCATCCTATACTAAGCATTTAGGATTGCAGGTAAGGTATCAACAGTTGTAGCAACAATGACAGGCTATGCATTAGAATAGGATTAACGGAAAGCAGTAACATGCTACACTACACTAATGCAAGCAGTATAGAGGAGAGTAGGCGATATCTGGTGATCAAGGGGGGGGCTTGCCTGGTAGCTCTGTTGCACAAGAAGAAGGGTCGTCGGTGACGTAGTCATACTCAATCGCATCAATGCCGGTCTCGGGGTATACCGGAGAAGAAGAGGGGGAAGAAACAGTAAATACGGAGGAAACAAAGCATCACAAAACATAACGAGGCAAAACGCGGTGCTAGGTATGCCCTAAAACGGCACTAGTTGCTACTGGTGAAGGGGGGGAAACCTCCAGGAAAGTATTCCCGGTGTTTCACGTTTTCGGACAGATGGACCAAAGGGGAAAAGTTGCATGTTTGCTATGCTAGGGATGTGTGGTGGGCGAACGGATTGCGTATTTGGATTTGTCTCGTCGTTCTGAGCAACTTTCATGTACAAGGTTTTTCCATCCGAGCTACGGTTTATTTTATATAAATTTTCAAAGTTTTAATTCATTTTTCTGAAATTTCTGGAATTAATATTAATTCGAAATTAAATAGTTAAATGCTAGGTTCACCCAGCTCTGCGTACACAGAAGTGTACCAGAGGCTGACAGGTGGGCCAGGAGGTCCCAGTTGACCAGTCAATGTTTGACTGGTCAACTGGGTGTGGGGCCCCCTGTCATTGACTGTTACACTAACATAGTAGTTAATTTAGTCTAACTAGGTTATCAGGCTAACATATTTTAATTAGTTCAATTAAACATGTTTAATTAAGTTAATTAATTGATTATGTATTATCATTTATATTTTTTAATCTTTTTTTATTTCCTTTTCCCTCGGGCCTTCCCCACCTGTCATAGGCCCAAGTGGCCAAGCGGGGTGGGTGGCTTAACAGGCGCAGGTGCCCGTGGAGGCCGAACCCGCCTGGGCGCAGGGCGAGGCCGAAGCCATGGCGAGGCGGGCCGACGAAGGGGAGGTGGCCGGCGGCCAGGTGCGGTTGTGCCTGGGGGCGGACGGCGGAGGGGCGAGGCCGCGAGCTATAGTGGCGGGTATCGACCTGCGGCAGAAAGAGGAGGCGACGGCAGGCGAGGGAGGGGGCATGCGGGCACGAGCGGCCACGGGGAGGAGCAACGGCGAGGGGTGAGGCATAGGGTGTGGGCGACGCACGGGTGCGGTGCCTCCGTCCCGGGCACTGGCGGGGTCGGGTGTTGTCGAGGACGACGCCATGACGAGCAGAGGCCGGAGGCGAGCAACTGCACGAGCGACTGCAGGTGCGCCGACGAAGCAGGCAGCAGCGGTCAGCGGGCGAGCAGCAGCGTCGCAAGGGCGCGGCGGGGGTGGCCGCGGGCGCGGTTGGGAGCTGGCGCAGGCGCAGGTGGGAGCAGGGGCGGCGCAGGACGGCGGGCACGCACGGCGTGGCGGGTCTACGGCAGCGGGCCGGGGAGCGGTGAAGCCATGGGGCGCGGGCGGTGGTTGCGGGGCGCGCCCCAGGCGCGTCGAGGAGCGGGCGTGCGCGAGCGGGCGATGGGAAGGGGCCGGTGATGGGCGCGGGGAGCACGGTCGGGGACGGCGCCGTATCGTGCGAGGGAGAGAGGAGGGGGGCCTCACGGGGGGATGTAGGGCACGGGGCAGTGGGTGTCGGGGAGGACGTCGGGGACGACAGTGACAAAGAGGAGGCAGGCCGGCGACGGTGTCCTGGCGCAGGGGCGGCGCGGTCGACGTGGCTTCGGGCGCCGGCATTGTTGGTCTCCGCAGCCCTGATCCAGATGGGATCGGGAGAGAGGGGGGAGTGAGGAACGTGGGTGTCGGTGGGGTGGGGTTGACCGTGAAGTGGGGGGTTCTGGGGGAGTGGGGTTGGGCCTTGGCCCAGTTGGGCAGGCCAGCTGGGCTGGAGCCCAGTGGGGGTGTTGTTCCTTTTTTTAGTTAGTCTTGGTTTTTTGTTTTTATTTCATTTCCCAAATTGTTTTAGTTTTGTAAAACATTCAAATAGCACCTAAAATAATATCATTAATTATACCACTGCCACAATAACTTTGGCACCTAGCTAAAATAGTTTAGTATTTTATAAAATATAATAGGAGTATAATTAATTGTTTTTACTATCGACTTAATCACTTTAGGGTATTTAATTATTTTATAAAGATGTTGTTTCTCCACCAATATTATCCATGATTTATTTGTCACATTTAGCACATTTTAGTTTTTATGTTTAAAAACTTCTATCGTTTAACTTTATTTTAAATTTGAATTCGAAAGGGACTTGATTCACCGCAAGATTAACAATAGTAACCATGGTGATGTGGCATCATTAACATGAGGTTACTGTAGCCTAATTATCCGGGCGTCACAAGTGGTCAAGTAGAATTGAGGAATAGAGAACTCAAATTAATTTTTCAAAAGACTGTTAATAGATCTAGAAAGAATTGGTCCAAGAAACTTGATGATGCATTATGGGCCTATAGAACTGCATATAAAAATCCTATGGGTATGTCTACGTATAAAATGGTCTATGGAAAAGCATGTCACTTACCTCTCGAGCTAGAACATAAGGCTTATTAGGCTATTAAAGAGCTCAACTATGATTTCGAACTTGCTGGTGAGAAGAGGTTATTTGACATTAGCTCACTCGATGAATGGAGAACCCAAGCCTATGAGAATGCCAAATTATTTAAAGCAAAAGTTAAAAGATGGCATGACAAAAGAATACAAAAGTGTGAGTTTAATGTATGTGATTATGTATTGCTATACAACTCTTGTTTAAGATTTTTTTGCAGGAAAACTTCTCTCTAAATGGGAAGGTCCTTACGTTATCGAGGAGGTCTATCGTTCCGGTGCCATAAAAATCAACAACTTCGAAGGCACAAATCCGAAGGTGGTGAACGGTCAAAGAATCAAACATTATATCTCAGGTAATCCTATAAATGTTGAAACCAATGTTATTGAAACCGTAACCCCGGAGGAATACATAAGGGACACTTTCCGGAACGTTTCAGACTCCGAAAAGGAATAGGTATGTGGTACGGTAAGTAAACCGACTCCAAAACAGTTCTAATGGCAATTTTCTTCCGTTTTGGAATATTTAAAAAAATAGAAAAATAAGAAGCATTCCGGGAAGGACACGAGGGTGGACGGCTCGCCCTACCCCCCCGGGCGCGCCCCCTGCCTCGTGGGCACCTCGTGCACTCTCCGGACTCCGTTTTCTTACACGTTACATATTTTGGTCGGTAAAAATTCATTATATAATCTCCTGGAGGTTTTGACTCCTGTATCACGCAAATATCTCATGTCTTTGTTTCGAGCTGTCCTGCTGCAGATTAGAGCAACATGTCGTCCCAGGATTCGGAAGGAGAAAGCTATGTGGCTGACTACCTTGCAGATCCTAAGGACTATGGGGATGTAGAGCATTGTGGTTGGACGACGGAAGAAGAAGAAGACTATGAACCCAAGGGAAGGGAGGAGACGAGCTCAGAAGAAGATGAAGTCCCATTACCTCAACCTAGGGACATGCATGTGGAGTTCAAAAAGTCAAGCCTCCCGGATAGAGTAAAGAAACCTAAGATCGAGTTTATCCCTTTTCGCCTCTTGCGGGAAAACAAGCAGGAACTATGCAAAAAGATACTGAGCCTGGAGCAGAAGATCGAGGACCTAAGGGACCAAAATTCTGTCCTCAAGCGCAAATTAAGGAAGAAGCCTACGCCATCAACAAAACCATCACATTCTTCACCAACAAAGAAGAATTGAGTATCTGGTATGGGCACTCCCCTTGGCAACTGCCAAGCTTGGGGGAGTGCCCCGGTATCGTATCACCATCACTTTTATCTTTACCATTTTTCTTAGTTCGATCCTTTTGATAATATCTTGATCTAGTAGAATAAAGTTTTAGTATGATCTAGTTGTGAGTTTTGCTTTCTGATCCTTCTATGTAATCGAGTCCATGACCTATATATAATTAAGATTAGTGTTGAGTCTGAAGGAAATATGCCCTAGAGGCAATAATAAAGTTATTATTTATTTCCTTATATCATGATAAATGTTTATTATTCATGCTAGAATTGTATTAACCGGAAACATAATACATGTGTGAATACATAGACAAACAAAGTGTCACTAGTATGCCTCTACTTGACTAGCTCGTTAATCAAAGATGGTTATGTTTCCTAACCATGAACAAGTAGTTGTTATTTGATTAACGAGATCACATCATTATGTGAATGATCTGATTGACATGACCCATTCCACTAGCTTAGCACCCGATCGTTTAGTATGTTGCTATTGCTTTCTTCATGACTTATACATGTTCCTATGACTATGAGATTATGCAACTCCCGTATGCCGGAGGAACACTTTGTGTGCTACCAAACGTCACAACGTAACTGGGTGATTATAAAGGAGCTCTACAGGTGTCTCTAAAGGTACATGTTGGGTTGGCGTATTTCGAGATTAGGATTTGTCACTCCGATTGTCGGAGAGGTATCTCTAGGGCCCTCTCGGTAATGCACATCACTTAAGCCTTGCAAGCATTGCAACTAATGAGTTAGTTGCGGGATGATGTATTACAGAACGACTAAAGAGACTTGCCGGTAACGAGATTGAACTAGGTATTTGGAATACCGACGATCGAATCTCGGGCAAGTAACATACAGATGACAAAGGGAACAACATATGTTGTTATGCGGTCTGACCGATAAAGATCTTCGTAGAATATGTAGGAGCCAATATGAGCATCCAGGTTCCGCTATTGGTTATTGACCGGAGACATGTCTTGGTCATGTCTACATTGTTCTCGAACCCGTAGGGTCCGCACGCTTAAGGTTACGATGACAATTATAGTATGAGTTTATAAATTTTGATGTACCGAAGTTTGTTCGGAGTCCCGGATGTGATCACGGACATGACGAGGAGTCTCGAAATGGTCGAGACATAAAGATTGATATATTGGAAGCCTATGTTTGGATACCGGAAGTGTTCCGGGTGAAATCGGGATTTTACCGGAGTACCGGGAGGTTACCGGAACCCCCAGGAGCTAAATGGGCCATGATGGGCCTTAGTGGAAAAGAGAAGAGGCAGCCCTACATGGGACGCGCGCCCCTCCCCTCCCTTGGTCCGAATAGGACAAGGAGAGGGGGTCGGCCCCTCTCTCTCTTTTCCCCCCTCCGCGAATCCTATTCCAACTAGGATTGGGGGGGAATCCTACTCCCAGAGGGAGTAGGACTCTCCTGGCGCGCCCTCCTTGGCCGGCCAGCCTTCCCCCCTTTAGTCCTTTATATACAGAGGCAGGGGCACCCCAGAGAGACACAAGTTGATCCACGTGATCTATTCCTTAGCCGTGTGCGGCGCCCCCAGCCACCATAGTCCTCGATAATATTGTAGCGGTGCTTAGGCGAAGCCCTGCAGCAGTAGTACGTCAAGATCGTCACCACGCCGTCGTGCTGACGGAACTCTTCCCCGACACTTTGCTGGATCGGAGTCCGGGGATCGTCATCGAGCTGAACGTGTGCTAGAACTCGGAGGTGCCGTAGTTTCGGTGCTTGATCGGTCGGATCATGGAGACGTACGACTACATCAACCAAACGCTTCCGTTGTCGATCTACTAGGTATGTAGATCATACTCCCCCTCTCGTTGCTATGCATCACCATGATCTTGCGTGTGCGTAGGAAATTTTTTGAAATTACTACGAAACCCAACAGTGGCATCCGAGCCTAGGTTTTATATGTTGATGTTATATGCACGAGTAGAACACAAGTGAGTTGTGGGCGATATAAGTCATACTGCTTACCAGCATGCCATACTTTGGTTCGGCGGTATTGTTGGACGAAGCGGCCCGGACCGACATTACGCGTACGCTTACGCGAGACCGGTTGTCCCGACGTGCTTTGCACATAGGTGGCTTGCGGGTGACAGTTTCTCCAACTTTAGTTGAATCGAGTGTGGCTATGCCCGGTCCTTGCGAAGGTTAAAACAGCACCAACTTGACAAACTATCGTTGTGGTTTTGATGCGTAGGTAAGATTGGTTCTTGCTTAAGCCCGTAGCAGCCACGTAAAAACTTGCAACAACAAAGTAGAGGACGTCTAACTTGTTTTTGCAGGGCATGTTGTGACGTGATATGGTCAAGACATGATGCTCAATTTTATTGTATGAGATGATCATGTTTTGTAACCGAGTTATCGGCAACTGGCAGGAGCCATATGGTTGTCGCTTTATTGTATGCAATGCAATCGCGTTGTAATGCTTTAATTTATCACTAAACGGTAGCGATAGTCGTGGAAGCACAAGCTCGGCAAGACGACAACGATGCTACGATGGAGATCAAGGTGTCGCGCCGGTGACAATGGTGATCACGACGGTGCTTCGAAGATGGAGATCACAAGCACAAGATGATGATGGCCATATCATATCACTTTTATTGATTGCATGTGATGTTTATCTTTTATGCATCTTATCTTGCTTTGATTGACGGTAGCATTATAAGATGATCTCTCACTAAATTATCAAGTAGTGTTCTCCCTGAGTATGCACCGTTGCGAAAGTTCTTCGTGCTGAGACACCACGTGATGATCGGGTGTGATAGGCTCTACGTTCAAATACAACGGGTGCAAAACAGTTGCACATGCAGAATACTCAGGTTAAACTGGACGAGCCAAGCATATACAGATATGGCCTCGGAACACGGAGACCGAAAGGTCGAGCGTGAATCATATAGTAGATATGATTAACATAAAGATGTTCACCAATGAAACTACTCCATCTCACGTGATGATCGGACATGGTTTAGTTGATTTGGATCACGTAATCACTTAGAGGATTAGAGGGGTGTCTATCTAAGTGGGAGTTCTTTAAGTAAATTAACTGAACTTAAATTTATCATGAAACTTAGTACCTGATTAGTATCTTGCTTGTTTATGTGTGATTGTAGATAGATGGCTCGTGCTGTTGTTCCGTTGAATTTTTAATGCGTTCCTTGAGAAAGCAAAGTTGAAAGATGATGGTAGCAATTACACGGACTGGGTCCGTAACTTGAGGATTCTCCTCATTGCTGCACAGAAGAATTACGTCCTGGAAGCACCGCTGGGTGCCAGGCCTGCTACAGGAGCAACGCCGGATGTTATGAACGTCTGGCAGAGCAAAGCTGATGACTACTCAATAGTTCAGTGTGCCATGCTTTACGGCTTAGAATCGGGACTTCAACGATGTTTTGAACGTCATGGAGCATATGAGATGTTCCAGGAGTTGAAGTTAATATTTCAAGCAAATGCCCGGATTGAGAGATACGAAGTCTCCAATAAGTTCTATAGCTGCAAGATGGAGGAGAACAGTTCTGTCAGTGAGCATATACTCAAAATGTCTGGGTATAATAATCACTTGATTCAGTTGGGAGTTAATCTTCCAGATGACTGCGTCATTGACAGAATTCTCCAATCACTGCCACCAAGCTACAAGAGCTTCGTGATGAACTATAATATGCAAGGGATGAATAAGACTATTCCCAAGCTCTTCGCGATGCTGAAAGCTGCGAAGGTAGAAATCAAGAAGGAGCATCAAGTGTTGATGGTCAACAAGACCACTAGTTTCAAGAAAAAGGGCAAAGGGAAGAAGAAGGGGAACTTCAAAAAGAACGGCAAGCAAGTTGCTACTCAAGAGAAGAAACCCAAACCTGGACCTAAGCCTGAAACTGAGTGCTTCTATTGCAAGTAGACTGGTCACTGGAAGCGGAACTGCCCCAAGTATTTGGCGGATAAGAAGGATGGCAAGGTGAACAAAGGTATATGTGATATACATGTTATTGATGTGTACCTTACTAATGCTCGCAGTAGCACCTGGGTATTTGATACTGGTTCTGTTGCTAATATTTGCAACTCGAAATAGGGACTACGGATTAAGCGAAGATTGGCTAAGGACGAGGTGACGATGCGCGTGGGAAACGGTTCCAAAGTCGATGTGATCGCAGTCGGCACGCTACCTCTACATCTACCTTCGGGATTAATATTAGACCTAAATAATTGTTATTTGGTGCCAGCGTTAAGCATGAACATTATATCTGGATCTTGTTTGATGCGAGACGGTTATTCATTTAAATCAGAGAATAATGGTTGTTCTATTTATATGAGTAATATCTTTTATGGTCATGCACCCTTGAAGAGTGGTCTATTCTTGTTAAATCTCGATAGTAGTAATACACATATTCATAATGTTGAAGCCAAAAGATGCAGAGTTGATAATGATAGTGCAACTTATTTATGGCACTGCCGTTTAGGTCATATCGGTATAAAGCGCATGAAGAAACTCCATACTGATGGACTTTTGGAACCACTTGATTATGAATCACTTGGTACTTGCGAACCGTGCCTCATGGGCAAGATGACTAAAACGCCGTTCTCCAATACTATGGAGAGATCAACAGATTTGTTGGAAATCATACATACAGATGTATGTGGTCCGATGAATATTGAGGCTCATGGCGGATATCGTTATTTTCTCACCTTCACAGATGATTTAAGCAGATATGGGTATATCTACTTAATGAAACATAAGTCTGAAACGTTTGAAAAGTTCAAGGAATTTCAGAGTGAAGTTGAAAATCATCGTAACAAGAAAATAAAGTTTCTACGATCTGATCGTGGAGGAGAATATTTGAGTTACGAGTTTGGTGTACATTTGAAAAATTGTGGAATAGTTTCGCAACTCACGCCACCCGGAACACCACAGCGTAATGGTGTGTCCGAACATCATAATCGTACTTTACTGGATATGGTGCGATCTATGATGTCTCTTACTGATTTACCGCTATCATTTTGGGGATACGCTCTAGAGACGGCCGCATTCACGTTAAATAGGGCACCATCAAAATCCGTTGAGACGATGCCTTATGAACTGTGGTTTGGCAAGAAACCAAAGTTGTCGTTTTTGAAAGTTTGGGGCTGCGATGCTTATGTGAAAAAGCTTCAACCTGATAAGCTCGAACCCAAATCGGAGAAATGTGTCTTCATAGGATATCCAAAGGAGACTATTGGATACACCTTCTATCACAGATCCGAAGGCAAGACTTCTGTTGCTAAATTCGGAAACTTTCTGGAGAAGGAGTTTCTCTCGAAAGAAGTGAGTGGGAGGAAAGTAGAACTTGACGAGATAACTGTACCTGCTCCCTTATTGGAAAGTAGTGCATCACAGAAAACTGTTTCTGTGACACCTACACCAGTTAGTGAGGAAGCTAATGATGATGATCATGAAACTTCAGAACAAGATACTACTGAACCTCGTAGATCAACCAGAGTAAGATCCGCACCAGAGTGGTACGGTAATCCCGTTCTGGAAGTCATGCTGCTAGATCATGATGAACCTACGAACTATGAAGAAGCGATGGTGAGCCCAGATTCCGCAAAGTGGCTTGAAGCCATGAAATCTGAGATGGGATCCATGTATGAGAACAAAGTATGGACTTTGGTTGACTTGCCCGATGATCGGCAAGCAATTGAGAATAAATGGATCTTCAAGAAGAAGACTGACGCTGACGGTAATATTACTGTCTACAAAGCTCGACTTGTCGCAAAAGGTTTTCGGCAAGTTCAAGGGATTGACTACGATGAGACCTTCTCACCCGTAGCGATGCTTAAGTCTGTCCGAATCATGTTAGCAATTGCCTCATTTTATGATTATGAAATTTGGCAGATGGATGTAAAAACTGCATTCCTGAATGGATTTTTGGAAGAAGAGTTGTATATGATGCAACCAGAAGGTTTTGTCGATCCAAAGGGAGCTAACAAAGTGTGCAAGCTCCAGCGATCCATTTATGGACTAGTGCAAGCCTCTCGGAGTTGGAATAAACGCTTTGATAGTGTGATCAAAGCATTTGGTTTTATACAGACTTTTGGAGAAGCCTGTATTTACAAGAAAGTGAGTGGGAGCTCTGTAGCATTTATGATGTTATATGTAGATGACATATTACTAATTGGAAATGATATAGAATTTCTGGATAGCATAAAGGGATACTTGAATAAGAGTTTTTCAATGAAAGACCTCGGTGAAGCTGCTTACATATTAGGCATTAAGATCTATAGAGATAGATCAAAATTCTTAATTGGACTTTCACAAACCACATACCTTGACAAAGTTTTGAAGAAGTTCAAAATGGATCAAGCAAAGAAAGGGTTCTTGCCTGTGTTACAAGGTGTGAAGTTGAGTAAGACTCAATGCCTGACCACTGCAGAAGATAGAGAGAATATGAAAGATGTTCCCTATGCATCAGCCATAGGATCTATCATGTATGCAATGCTGTGTACCAGACCTGATGTGTGCCTTGCTATAAGTCTAGCAGGGAGGTACCAAAGTAATCCAGGAGTGGATCACTGGACAGTGGTCAAGAACATCCTGAAATACCTGAAAAGGACTAAGGATATGTTTCTCATATATGGAGGTGACAAAGAGCTCATCGTAAAAGGTTACATTGATGCAAGCTTTGACACTGATCCGGACGATTCTAAATCGCAAACCAGATACGTGTTTACATTAAACGGTGGAGCTGTCAGTTGGTGCAGTTCTAAACAAAGTGTTGTAGTGGGATCTACATGTGAAGCGGAGTACATAGCTGCTTCGGAAGCAGCAAATGAAGGAGTCTGGATGAAGGAGTTCATATCCGATCTAGGTGTCATACCTAGTGCATCGGGTCCAATGAAAATCTTTTGTGACAATACTGGTGCAATTGCCTTGGAAAAGGAATCTAGATTTCACAAGAGAACCAAGCACATCAAGAGACGCTTCAATTCCATCCGGGATCTAGTCCAGATGGGAGACATAGAGATTTGCAAGATACATACGGATCTGAATGTTGCAGACCCGTTGACTAAGCCTCTTCCACGAGCAAAACATGATCAGCACCAAGGCTCCATGGGTGTTAGAATCATTACTGTGTAATCTAGATTATTGACTCTAGTGCAAGTGGGAGACTGAAGGAAATATGCCCTAGAGGCAATAATAAAGTTATTATTTATTTCCTTATATCATGATAAATGTTTATTATTCATGCTAGAATTGTAATTAACCGGAAACATAATACATGTGTGAATACATAGACAAACAAAGTGTCACTAGTATGCCTCTACTTGACTAGCTCGTTAATCAAAGATAGTTATGTTTCCTAACCATGAACAAGTAGTTGTTACTTGATTAACGAGATCACATCATTAAGTGAATGATCTGATTGACATGACCCATTCCACTAGCTTAGCACCCGATCGTTTAGTATGTTGCTATTGCTTTCTTCATGACTTATACATGTCCTATGACTATGAGATTATGCAACTCCCGTATGCCGGAGGAACACTTTGTGTGCTACCAAACGTCACAACGTAACTGGGTGATTATAAAGGAGCTCTACAGGTGTCTCTAAAGGTACATGTTGGGTTGGCGTATTTCGAGATTAGGATTTGTCACTCCGATTGTCGGGAGAGGTATCTCTAGGGCCCTCTCGGTAATGCACATCACTTAAGCCTTGCAAGCATTGCAACTAATGAGTTAGTTGTGGATGATGTATTACAGAACGAGTAAAGAGACTTGCCGGTAACGAGATTGAACTAGGTATTTGGAATACCGACGATCGAATCTCGGGCAAGTAACATACAGATGACAAAGGGAACAACGTATGTTGTTATGCGGTCTGACCGATAAAGATCTTCGTAGAATATGTAGGAGCCAATATGAGCATCCAGGTTCCGCTATTGGTTATTGACCGGAGACATGTCTCGGTCATGTCTACATTGTTCTCGAACCCGTAGGGTCCGCACGCTTAAGGTTACGATGACAGTTATATTATGAGTTTATACATTTTGATGTACCTAAGTTTGTTCGGAGTCCCGGATGTGATCACGGACATGACGAGGAGTCTCGAAATGGTCGAGACATAAATATTGATATATTGGAAGCCTATGTTTGGTTACCGGAAGTGTTCCGGGTGAAATCGGGATTTTACCGGAGTATCGGGAGGTTACCGGAACCCCCCGGGAGCTAAATGGGCCATGATGGGCCTTAGTGGAAAAGAGAAGAGGCAGCCCTACATGGGCCGCACGCCCCTCCCCTCCCTTGGTCCGAATAGGACAAGGAGAGGGGGCTGGCCCCTCTCTCTCTTTCCCCCCTCCGCGAATCCTATTCCAACTAGGATTGGGGGGGAATCCTACTCCTAGAGGGAGTAGGACTCTCCTGGCGCGCCCTCCTTGGCCGGCCAGCCTTCCCCCCTTTAGTCCTTTATATACAGAGGCAGGGGCACCCCAGAGAGACACAAGTTGATCCACGTGATCTATTCCTTAGCCGTGTGCGGCGCCCCCAGCCACCATAGTCCTCGATAATATTGTAGCGGTGCTTAGGCGAAGCCCTGCAGCAGTAGTACGTCAAGATCGTCACCACGCCGTCGTGCTGACGGAACTCTTCCCTGACACTTTGCTGGATCAGAGTCCGGGGATCGTCATCGAGCTTAACGTGTGCTAGAACTCGGAGGTGCCGTAGTTTCGGTGCTTGATCGGTCGGATCGTGGAGACGTACGACTACATCAACCAAACGCTTCCGTTGTCGATCTACTAGGTATGTAGATCATACTCCCCCTCTCGTTGCTATGCATCACCATGATCTTGCGTGTGCGTAGGAAATTTTTTGAAATTACTACGAAACCCAACAGAGTCAAGGGCTTGATTATCTTTCCATGATCCTGGGTGAATAAAAGAAAAGAGAAAGAATAAAAAGAATAAAAGAGATCATATGGATCTTATGGAGAGTAATGAGCTCACATAGAAAGAGTATGATGAATAAAAGTTGTTGAGAGTTGACAAACATAGTTTTGGTCATCGTTGCAATTAATAGGAAGTAATAAAGAAAGAGAGGTCTTCACATATAAATATACTATCTTGGACATCTTTTATGATTGTGAGCACTCATTAAAATATGACATGCTAAAGAGTTGATGTTGGACAAGGAAGACAATGTAATGGGTTATGTTTTCTTACATCTGAGATAAATTATATTGTCATGGATCATCCAACATGATTGAGCTTGCATTTCCCCCTCATGCTAGCCAAATTCTTTGCACCAAGTAGAGATACTACTTGTGCTTCCAAACACCCTTAAACTAGTTTTGCCATGAGAGTCAACCATACCTACCTATGGATTGAGTAAGATCCCTCAAGTAAGTTGTCATCGGTGCAAGTAATAAAAAATTTCCCTCTAAATATGTATGACTTGTTAGTGTGGGAGAAAATAAGCTTTATACGATCATGTGATATGGAAGAAATAAAAGCGATAGACTGCATAATAAAGGTCCATATTACAAGTGGCAATATAAAGTGACATTCATTCGCATTAAGATTTTGTGCATCCAACCATTAAAGAGCATGACAACCTCTGCTTCCCTCTGCGAAGGGCCTATCTTTTACTTTTATCTCCTACCTTGCATAAGAGTCATGGTGATCTTCACCCCTCCTTTTTTAAAATTTTATCTTTTGGCAAGCACAACATGTTGGAAAGATCCTGGTATATATGGCTAATCAGATGTGAGTTTTCATGAACTATTATTGTTAACATTACCCTTGAGGTAAAACGTTGGGAGGCAAAACTATAAGCCCCTATCTTTCTCTGTCTCCGATTAAAACTCCACACCCATAAGTATTGCGTGAGTGTTAGCAATTGTGAAAGACTATATGCTAGTTGAGTATGTGGACTTGCTGAAAAGCTCTTATATTGACTCTTTCCTATGGTATTATAAATTACAATTGCTTCAATGACCGAGATTATAGTTTGTTAGTTTTCAATGAAGTTTATGGTTCGTACTTGAAATTGTGATTGAATTGTTACTTTGGCATAAGAGATCATATGACAATAATCATATAAGTTGTTGTTCTAAGAATGATCATGATGCCCTCATGTCCGTATTTTATTTTTATCGACACCTCTATCTCTAAACATGTGGACATATTTTTTGATTTTGGCTTTCGCTTGAGAACAAGCGAGGTCTAAGCTTGGGGAAGTTGATATGTCCATTTTGCATCATGCTTTTATATCGATATTTATTGCATTATGGGATGTTATTACACATTATGTCACAATACTTTTGCCTAGTCTCTCTTATTTTACAAGGTTTACATAAAGAGGGAGAATGCCGGTAGTTGGGATTCTGGGCTGGAAAAGGAGCAAATATAAGAGACCTATTCTGCACAGCTCCAAAAGTCCTGAAACTTCATGGAAGTCATTTTCAGAATATATAAAAAATACTGAACGCAAGAAGTTCCGGAGGGGGGCCACACCCTGCCCACAAGGGTGGGGGCGTGCCCTACCCCCTCGGCGCGCCCCCCTGCCTCGTCGCCCCCCCTGGTGGCCCTCCGATGCTCATCTTCTTCTATATGGAGTCTTTCGATGAGAAAAAAATCATAAGCCAGCCTTCGAGACGAGACTCCGCCGCCACGAGGCGGAACATTGGTGGAACCAATCTAGGGCTCTGGCGGAGCTGTTCTGCCGGGGAAACTTCCCTCCGGGAGGGGGAAATCATCACCATCGTCATCACCAATGATCCTCTCATCGGGAGGGGGTCAATCTCCATCAACATCTTCACCAGCACCATCTCCTCTCAAACCCTAGTTCATCTCTTGTATCCAATTCTTGTCTCCAAGTCTAGGATTGGTACCTGTGGGATGAGATGTATGTTGTCTCTCCTCTAGTGGTGTCATGTGAACGTCGACTACATGACACTTCACCATTATTTGGGCCTAGAGGAAGGCATTGGGAAGTAATAAGTAGATGATGGGTTGCTAGAGTGACAGAAGCTTAAACCCTAGTTTATGTGTTGCTTCGTAAGGGGCTCATTTGGATCCATATGTTTCATCCTATGGTTAGGTTTACCTTAATACTTTTGTTGTAGTTGAGGATGCTTGCACTAGAGGTTAATCATAAGTGGGATGCTTGTCCAAGTAAGGAAAGCACCCAAGCACCGGTCCACCCACATATCAGATTATCAAAGTACCGAACGCGAATCATATGAACATGATGAAAACTAGCTTGACGATAATTCCCATGCGTCCTCGGGAGCGCTTTTCTCTATATAAGAATTTGTCCAGGCTTGTCCTTTGCTACAAAAAGGATTGGGCCACCTTGCTGCACTTTATTTACTTTTGTTACTTGTTGCTCGTTACCAATTACCTTATCACAAAACTATCTGCTACCTATAATTTCAGTGCTTGCAGAGAATACCTTGCTGAAAACCGCTTATCATTTCCTTCTGCTCCTCGTTGGGTTCGACACTCTTACTTATCGAAAGGACTACGATAGATCCCCTATACTTGTGGGTCATTTGTGATGTGCGGTGTCGGGGCCTGGACATCGATCACGTTGGTCGAGTCATCGAACATAAAGCGGGGCAACTGGGACAAGGTGGGGTCACTGATGGATCACTAACCAACCTATACTAAGCAGTTTGGAATAAGCAGGTAAGGTAACAATAATAAGGTAACAAAAACAGGCTATGCATCATAGTAGGATCACACATAAAGCAGTAGCAGTTCGAATGCAAGCATAAGAGGGAAATAAATGGGCAATATCGGAATGCTCAAGGGGGGTTTGCTTGCCTGGAAGCTCTGTTGAAAAGGAAGAAGGCTCGTCGGAGACGTAGTCGATCACAGGGGCGGCATCAGTCTCAGGGTCTATCGGAGAGAAGAGGGGGAAGAAATAGTAAATACAGAGCAAACAGATGCATCACTAAGCATTACATGACGATAGGTAGAGCTAGGGTTGTCCTAATGTAGTACTGCATGTTGCAGACAGAGGGGATAAACATCCGAGGATGAATTCCCGGTGTTAGACGAATTCTGGACAGGTGGAAGAGAGGGGACGGTTCCATGTTCAGCATGCTAGGCGCAGGTGACAGGTGAATGGACCGAGCATTCAGATTCGTTGGATTTTTTCTTAGCAACTTTCATGTAGAAAACATTTTCATCGAAGTTACGGTTTATTTTCAATGAATTTTCAGAGTTTTAAACATTTTCTGGAATTAATTAAATTAGAAGAAAATAAATATGACGTCAGCCTGGCGTGTTGATGACGTTAGCAGTCAACAGACTCGCTGACCAGGTCAAACCTGACCTGTAGGTCCCACCTGTCATAGAGAGTGGGGCTAACAGGGGTTTATTTTAATTTGACAAAGTTAATTAGCAGTAGGGCCCCATATGTCAGTGACTGATTAGGTTAACTAATTATTTTTATTTATAAAAACTTTTTAGTTAGAGGATTAAGTGGTGGAGCCTGCGTGTCAGTGGCACTGAGTGCCCAGTCAGCATAGTTGACCACGGTCAACGTGGTCAACTGGGTCCAGCGGCCCATGGGTAGGGACCCAGAGGCAGGCCCCACTGGTGTCAGGTCAGCATCGGTGCCGGAGCAATGCCGGTGAGACCATTCGCGGCGGCCGAATGCCAGAGACGGCCGGAATCGCGCTACGGCGCATCATTTGAGCCGTGGTCGGGCATGTTCGGAAGCTGATGATATCGCGCGTCGAATGCTACCAATGTTTGGGCCTGGGAATAGCTGGAACATCGCCAGCGATGAGCGCGGTGGACGGCAGTTCGGGCGTGGACGGGGATCGCGCTACCAACGTTTGGGCCTGGGAATGGCCAGAGCTCGATGTGAAGCTCAGCCGCGCGTTACAGTGGTGAAGGCCACGGCGGCGAGCTCATCGGCGGCGGTGCGTGCGGGTTCTAGCAGAGCAGCGGCTACGGGCGACTAGAGGGGGGTAGGGAAGGGCGCGTTCGGCACAGGAGCTCACCGCGGGAGCGTGGGGACTAGGTAGTGAGCTCGGGGAGGACTGGTGCTGCAGATTGACGGCGAGGTCCTGCGGTGGCCGTAGAGGAGGAAGAGGAAGACTGCGACAGTGGCAGTCCCTTCCGGTCCCGATCTGTTGTCGAGGAAGAAGAGCAGGACCATGCCGGAGCTCCTGGACTTGACAGAGTGGCGTATGGGTGATGGTGGCCTTAGGTACGGCGAACGACGGCGATGGTGGCGCTCGGGCATCCGCCCAAATCGAAGCAGAGAGGGGGTGCTACCTCTTGAGCACTGCGTTGGTTTTCCCCAAAGAGGAAGGGATGACGCAGCAAAGTAGCGTAAATATTTCCCTCAGTTTTGAGAACCAAGGTATCAATCCAGTAGGAGGCTACGCACGAGTCCCTCGTACCTGCACAAAACAAATAAATCCTCGCAACCAACGCAAATAGGGGTTGTCAATCCCTATAAGGCCACTTACGAGAGTGAGATCTGGTAGATATGATAAGATAATATTTTTGGTATTTTTGTGATAAAATATGCAAAGTAAAATAAAGGCAAAGTAAATAGCAAAGGAAATAACTAAGTAGTAGGAGATCAATATGATAAAGATAGACCCGGGGGCCATAGGTTTCACTAGTGGCTTCTCTCGAGAGCATATGTATTCTATGGTGGGTGAACAAATTACTGTTGAGCAATTGACAAAATTGCGCATAGTTATGAGAATATCTAGGTATGATCATGTATATAGGCATCACGTCCGAGACAAGTAGACTGACTCCTGCCTGCATCTACTACTATTACTCCACTCATCGACCGCTATCTAGCATGCATCTAGAGTATTAAGTTAAAAACAGAGTAACGCCTTAAGCAAGATGACATGATGTAGAGGGATAGACGCATGCAATATGAAGAAAACCCCATCTTGTTATCCTCGATAGCAACAATACAATATGTGCCTTGCTGCCCTTACTGTCACCGGGAAAGGACACCGCAAGATTGAACCCAAAGCTAAGCACTTCTCCCATTGCAAGAAAGATCAATCTAGTAGGCCAAACCAAACTGATAATTCGAAGAGACTTGCAAAAATAACCAATCATACATAAAAGAATTCACAGAAGATTCAAATATTTTTCATAGATAGACTTGATCATAAACCCACAATTCATCGGTCTCAACAAACACACCACAAAAAGAAGATTACATCGAATAGATCTCCACAAGAGAGGGGGAGAACATTGTATTGAGATCCAAAAAGAGAGAAGAAGCCATCTAGCTACTAACTATGGACCCGTAGGTCTGAGGTGAACTACTCACACTTCATCGGAAGGGCTATGGTGTTGATGTAGAAGCCCTCCGTGATCGATGCCCCCCTTTAGCAGAGCTCCGGAACAGGCCCCAAGATGGGATCTCGTGGATACAGAAAGTTACGACGGTGGAATTAGGGTTTTGGTTCCATTTCTGATCATTTGGGGGTACGTGGATATATATATAGGAGGAAGGAGTACGTCGGTGGAGCTACAGGGGGCCCACGAGGGTGGAGGGCGCGCCTGGTGGGGGTGGGCGCACCCCCTACCTCGTGGCCTCCTCTTTTCTTTCTTGACGTAGGGTCCAAGTCTCCCGGGTCTTGTTCGTTGAGAAAATCACATTCCCGAAGGTTTCATTCCATTTGGACTCCATTTGATATTCCTTTTCTTCGAAACCCTAAAACAGGCAAAAAACAGCAATTCTGGGCTGGGCCTCCGGTTAATAGGTTAGTCCCAAAAATAATATAAAAGTGGATAATAAAGCCCAATAATGTCCAAAACAGTAGATAATATAGCATGGAGCAATCAAAATTATAGATACATTGGAGACGTATCAAGCATCCCCAAGCTTAATTCCTGCTCGTCCTCGAGTAGGTAAATGATAAAAACAGAATTTTTGATGCGGAGTGCTACTTGGCATAATTTTAATATAATTCTTCTTAATTGTGGTATGAATATTCAGATCCGAAAGATTCAAGACAAAAGTTCATATTGACATAAAAATAATAATACTTCAGGCATACTAACTAAGCAATTATGTCCTAAACAATCTGTCAAAAACAACACATGAAAAACAGAATCTGTCAAAAACAACACACGAAAAACAGAATCTGTCAAAAACAGAACAGTCTGTAGTAATCTGTAGCTAGCACAAGATCTGGAACCCCAAAAATTCTAAAATAAATTGCTGGACGTGAGGAATTTATCTATTAATCATCTGCAAAAAGAGTTAACTAAATAGCACTTTCCAAATAAAAATGACAGCAGTACTCGTGAGCACTAAAGTTTCTGTTTTTTACAGCAAGTTCAACAAGACTTTCCCCAAGTCTTCCCAACGGTTCTACTTGGCACAAACACTAATTAAACACAAAAAACACAACCAAAAAAGAGCTAGATAAATTATTTATTACTAAACGGGAGCAAAAATCAAGGAATAAAAATAAAATTGGGTTGCCTCCCAACAAGCGCTATCGTTTAACGCCCCTAGCTAGGCATAGCAATCAAGAATAGATCTAGGTATTGCCATCTTTGGTTGGAAATCCATAAGTGGCTCTCATAAGATCGTGCCAAATCAAGAACACGAGAGAGAGAGATCAAACACATAGCTACTGATACATACCCTCAGCCCCGAGGGAGAACTACTCCCTCCTCGTCATGGAGAGCACCGGGATGATGAAGATGGCCATCGGAGAAGGATTCCCCCTCCGGCAGGCTGCCAGAACGGGTCTAGATTGGCTTTCGGTGGCTACGGAGGCTTCTGGCAGCGGAACTCCCGATCTATTGTGCTCCTCGATGTTTTAGGGTATATAGAGATATATAGGCGGAAGAAATACGCCAGGGGGCCACGAGGGGCCCACGAGGGTGGAGGGCGCGCCCAGGGGGGTGGGCGCGCCCCCCTACCTCGTGGCCTCCTAGAAGCTTCCCTTACGTAGACTCCAAGTCTCCCGGGTTGCTTTCCTTCCAAAAATAAGTTCCATGAAGTTTTAGGTCAATTGGACTCAATTTGATTTTCCTTTTCTGCGATACTCTAAAACAAGGAAAAAAACAGAAACTGGCACTGGGCTCTGGGTTAATAGGTTAGTCCCAAAAATGATATAAAAGTGTATAATAAAGCCTATAAACATCCAAAATAGAGGATAATATAGCATGAGGCAATCCAAAATTATAGATACGTTGGAGACGTATCAGCATCCCCAAGCTTAATTCCTGCTCGTCCTCGAGTAGGTAAATGATAAAAACAGAATTTTTGATGCGGAGTGCTAATTGGCATAATTTCAATGTAATTCTTCTTAATTGTGGCATGAATATTCAGATCCATAAGATTCAAGACAAAAGTTTAATATTGGCATAGAAACAATAATACTTCAAGCATACTAACTAAGCAATTATGTCTTCTCAAAATAACATGGCCAAAGAAAGTTCATCCCTACAAAATCATATAGTTTAGTCATGCTCCATTTTCGTCACACAAGAATGCTCTCATGGTGCACAACCCTGATGACAAGCCAAGAAATTGTTTCATACGTTAGTAATCTCAAGCCTATAAACTTTCACGCAATATATGAGCACGAGCCATGGACATAGCACTATGGGTGGAATTGAATATGATGATGGGGGTTATGTGGAGAAGACAAAAAAAGGAGAAAGTCTCACATCAACGAGGCTAATCAATGGGCTATGGAGATGCCCATCGATTGATGTTAATGCAAGGAGTAGGATTGCCATGCAACGGATGCACTAGAGCATAAATGTATGAAAGCTCAACAAAAGAAACTAAGTGGGTGTGCATCCAACTTGCTTGCTCACGAAGACCTAGGGCACTTGAGGAGGCCCATTGTTGGAATATACAAGCCAAGTTCTATAATGAAAATTTCCCACTAGTATATGAAAGTGATAAAACAAGAGACTCTCTATCATGAGGATTATGGTGCTACTTTGAAGCACAAGTGTGGCAAAGGATAGTAGCATTGTCCCTTCTCTCTTTTTCTCTAATTTTTTGGGCCTTCTCTTTTTTTATGGCCTTTCTCTTTTTTGGGCCTTCTCCTTTTTTTATGGCCTTTCTCTTTTTTTTATTCCTCACTTGGGACAATGCTCTAGAAAATGATGATCGTCACACTTCTATTTATTTAGAACTCAATGATTATAGCTCGATACTAGAACACGGTATGACTCTATATGAATGCCTCCGTCAGTGTACCGGGATTGTGATGATGCATGAGTGACATGTATGAAAGAATTATGAGAGGTGGCTTTGCCACAAATACGATGTTAGCTACATGATCATGCAAAGCAATATGACAATGATGATGCGTGTCATAATAAACGGAACGGTGGAAAGTTGCATGGCAATATATCTCAGAATGGCTATGGAAATGCCATAATAGGTAGGTATGGTGGCTGTTTTGAGGAAGATATAAGGAGGTTTATGTGTGAAAGGGTGTATCATATCACGGGGTTTGGATGCACCGGCGAAGTTTGCACCAACTATCAATGTGAGAAAGGGCAATGCACAGTACCGAAGAGGCTAGCAATGATGGAAGGGTGAGAGTGCGTATAATCCATGGACTCAAGATTAGTCATAAAGAATTCACATACTTATTGCAAAAATCTACAAGTCATCAAAAACCTCGGTACTACGCGCATGCTCCTAGGGGGATAGATTGGTAGGAAAAGACCATTGCTCGTCCCCGACCGCCACTCATAAGGAAGACAATCAAATAACACTTCATGTTTCAAAATTGTTACATAAAGTTTACCATACGTGCATGCTATGGGACTTGCAAAATTCAACACAAGCATTTCTCAATTTCACAACTACTCAACTAGCACGACTTTGATATTATTACCACCATATCTCAAAACAATCATCAAGCATCAAACTTCTCCTAGTATTCAAAACACTCATAAGAAGATTTTACTAATCTTGAATACCTAACATATTAGGATTTTAAGAAAATTACCATGCTATTTAAGACTCTCAAAATAATCTAAGTGAAGTATGAGAGTTCATCTATTTCTTCAAAATAAAACTACCACCATCCTCTAAAAGATAGAAGTGAAGCACTAGAGCAACAACAAACTACTCCGAAAGTATAAGTGAAGATCAATGAGTAGTTGAATAATTATGCAACTATGTGAAGACTGTCTAACATTTAAGAATTTAAGATCTTGATACTTTATTAAAACAGCAAGCAAAACAAAAGAAAATGGCATTCTAAGAATGGCAAGCATCATGTGAAGAAGCAAAAACTTAGGATCAACCGAAACTAACTGATAGTTGTTGAAGAAGAAAGGTGGGATGCCAACCAGGGAATACCCAAGCTTAGATTCTTGAGACTTCTTGAAATATTATCTTGGGATGCCTCGGGCATCCCCAATCTTGAGCTTTTGTGTCTCCTTAATTCCTCTCATATCACGGTCTCCCTAAATCGCAAAAGCTTCATCCACACAAAACTCAACAAGGACTCATGAGATAAGTTAGTATAAATCATTGCAAAAACCTTATCATACTCTACTGTAGCAAATCACTAAAATTATTATTAAACATTGCATACTAAATGCCTCCGCATATTTAATAGTCCTATCCTCAAATAGAATCATTAAAGAAGCAAACATATGCAAACATAACAGCAATCTGCCTAAACAGGACAGTCAGTAAAAAATGCAGCAAAATCCATACTTCCCTAGCTCCAAAAATTATGAAATAAAATTCCCACTGTAGTAAATTTATCAGATCTTAATATGCAAAAGGTTTCAAAATTTTATCACATTGTGAATTTTCTAGGGAATTATTGCAACAGCGGTAAACTTTCTGTTTTCAAACAGCAACATGTTGACTTCTAAAATAGGCATATTAAAGACTATCAATGCCACTTTTATTGAAATAAAAGATGCAAAACATTGTTCTAAATAACATAAAGAAAATATTAACAAAATAAATTGACGCTCCAAGCAAAACACTTTTCATGTGGTGAATAAAAATATAGCTCCAAGTAAAGTTACCGATGAACGAAGACGAAAGAGGGGATGCCTTCCGGGGCATCCCCAAGCTTAGGCTTTTGGTTGTCCTTGAATATTACCTTGGGGTGCCTTGGCCATCCCCAAGCTTAGGCTCTTGCCACTCCTTATTCCATAGTCCATCGAATCCTTACCCAAAACTTGAAAACTTCACAACACAAAACTTAACAGAAAACTCGTAAGCTCCGTTAGTACAAGAAAATAAATCACCACTTCAAGGTACTGTAATTAACTCATTCTTTATTTATATTGGTGTTAAACCTACTGTATTCCAACTTCTCTATGGTTTATAAACTCTTTTACTAGCCATAGATTCATCAAAATAAGTAAACAACACATGAAAAACAGAATCTGTCAAAAACAGAACAGTCTGTAGTAATCTGGATCAAACGTATACTTATGGAACTCATAAAATTCTCAAATAAATTGCTGGACCTGAGGAATTTTTATATTAATCATCTTCAAAAATAATTAACTAAATAGCACTCTCCAAATAAAAATGGCAGCAATTCTCATGAGCCTTAAAGTTTCTGTTTTTTACAGCATGATCAACAAGACTTTCCCCAAGTCTTCCCAAAGGTTCTACTTGGCACAAACACTAATTAAAAGCATAAAACCACATATAAACAGAGGCTATATGAATTATTTATTACTAAACAGGAACAAAAATAAAGTTGGGTTGTCTCCCAACAAGCGCTATCGTTTAACGCCCCTAGCTAGGCATGATGGTTTCAATGATGCTCACATAAAAGATAAGAATTGAAACATAAAGAGAGCATCATGAATAATATGACTAGCACATTTAATTCTAACCCACTTCCTATGCATAGGGATTTTGTGAGCAAACAACTTATGGGAACAATAATCAACTAGCATAGGAAGGTAAAACAAGCATAACTCCAAAATTTTAAGCACATAGGGAGGAAACTTGATATTATTGCAATTACTAAAAGCATATATTCCTCCTTCATAATAATTTTTAGTAGCATAATGAATGAATTCAACAATATAACCAGCACCTAAAGCATTCTTTTCATGATCTATAAGCATAGAAATTTTATTACTCTCCACACAAGCAAAATTCTTCTCATTAATAGTAGTGGGAACAAACTCAACAAAGTAACTATCATGGGATTGAAAATTGAAATCAAGATGACAAGTTTCATTGTTATTATTATTCTTTAAAGCATACGTGTCATCACAATAATCATCATAGATAGGAGGCATGCTTTCATCATAATAAATCTGCTCATCAAAACTTGGGGGACAAAAAATATCATCTTCATCAAACATAGCTTCCCCAAGCTTGTGGCTTTGCATATCATTAGCATCATGGATATTCAAGGAATTCATACTAACAACATTGCAATCATGCTCATCATTCAAATATTTAGTGCCAAACATTTTATAGATTTCTTCTTCTAGCACTTGAGCACAATTATCCTTTCCATCATACTCACGAAAGATATTAAAAAGGTGAAGCATATGAGACAAACTCAATTCCATTTTTTATAGTTTTCTTTTATAAACTAAACTAGTGATAAAACAAGAAACTAAAAGACTCAATTGCAAGATCTAAAGATATACCTTCAAGTGCTAACCTCCCCGGCAACGGCGCCAGAAAAGAGCTTGATGTCTACTACACAACCTTCTTCTTGTAGACGTTGTTTGGCCTCCAAGTGCAGAGGTTTGTATGACAGTAGCAAATTTCCCTCAAGTGGATGACCTAAGGTATATCAATCCTTAGGAGGCGTAGGATGAAGATGGTCTCTCTCAAGCAACGCTGCAACCAAATAACAAAGAGTCTCTTGTGTCCCCAACACACCCAATACAATGGTAAATTGTATAGGTGCACTAGTTCGGCGAAGAGATGGTGATACAAGTGGTATATGGATGGTAGATAAAGGTTTTTGTAATCTGAAAATATAAAAACAGCAATGTAACAAATGATAAAAGTGAGTGTAAACGGTATTGCAATGTGTTGAAACAAGGCCTAGGGTTCATACTTTCACTAGTGCAAGTCCTCTCAACAATAATAACATAATTGGATCACATAACTATCCCTCAACATGGAACAAAGAGTCACTCCAAAGTCACTAATAGCGGAGAACAAACGAAGAGATTATGGTAGGGTACGAAACCACCTCAAAGTTATTCTTTCCAATCAATCCGTTGGGCTATTCCTATATGTGTCACAAACAGCCCTAGAGTTCGTACTAGAATAACACCTTAAGACACAAATCAACCAAAACCCTAATGTCACCTAGATACTCCAATGTCACCTCAAGTATCCATGGGTATGATTATACGATATGCATCACACAATCTCAGATTCATCTATTCAACCAACACATAGAACCTCAAAGAGTGCCCCAAAGTTCTACCAGAGAATCACGACGAAAATGTGTGCCAACCCCTGTGCATAGGTTCATGGGCGGAACCCGCAAGTTGATCACCAAAACATACATCAAGTGAATCACGTGGTATCCCATTGTCACCACAGATACGCACGGCAAGACATACATCAAGTGTTCTCAAATCTTTAAAGACTCAATTCGATAAGATAACTTCAAAGGGGAAACTCAATTCATTACAAGAGAGAAGAGGGGGAGGAGAAACATAAGATCCAACTATAATAGCAAAGCTCGCGATACATCAAGATCGTGCCAAATCAAGAACACGAGAGAGAGAGAGAGAGATCAAACACATAGCTACTGATACATACCCTCAGCCCCGAGAGAGAACTACTCCCTCCTCGTCATGGAGAGCATCGGGATGATGAAGATGGCCACCGGAGAAGGATTCCCCCTCCGACAGGGTGCCAAAACGGGTCTAGATTGGCTTTCAGTGGCTACGGAGGCTTCTGGCATCGGAACTCCCGATCTATTGTGCTCCTCGATGTTTTTAGGGTATATGGAGATATATAGGCGGAAGAAATACGTCAGGGGGGCACGAGGGGCCCACAAGGGTGGAGGGCGCGCCCCCTACCTCGTGGCCTCCTCGAAGCTTCCCTTATGTGTACTCCAAGTCTCCCAGGTTGCTTTCCTTCCAAAAATAAGTTCCGTGAAGTTTCAGGTCAATTGGACTCCGTTTGATTTTCCTTTTCTGCGATACTATAAACCAAGGAAAAAAACAGAAACTGGCACTGGGCTCTGGGTTAATAGGTTAGTCCCAAAAATGGTATAAAAGTGTATAATAAAGCCCATAAACATCCAAAACAGAGGATAATATAGCATGAGGCAATCAAAAATTATAGATACGTTGGAGACGTATCAGATGCTCTTTGTATGTGAGATCATCTTGAACTTCAATCAATTCCGGATCCACTTCACGTTCCAGGTCCTTGAAGCAACGACGAAGTTGTGACACGTGGAAGACGTGATGGACGTGAGAGAACTGAGGTGGCAACTCCAGTTGATAAGCCACCAGTCCACGACGGGCGCGAATACGGAAGGGACCAATGTAGCGAGGAGCTAGCTTGCCCTTGACTCCGAACTGATGAGTGCCTCTCAAAGGAGTGACACGCAAATAAACTTGTTCACCAGGTTGATAAGTTGAACCCCAGTGTTTCCGGTCATAGTTGCTCTTCTGACGGGACTGGGCCGCCTTGAGATTATCCCGGACAATGCAAACCTGCTTTTCAGCTTGTTGAATAATGTCTGGACCAATGAGTGTCCGTTCCCCAGTTTCTGACCAATTCAGAGGGGTTCGACACTTACGTCCATAAAGCACTTCGAAGGGTGACATATTCAAGCTGGCTTAATAGCTGTTGTTATAAGAGAACTCTACATAAGGGAGAGATTCATCCCACTTCTTGCCGAAAGAAATAACGCAAGCCCGAAGCATGTCTTCAAGAACTTGATTGACTCGCTCGACTTGGCCTTGGGATTGGGGATGATAAGTAGTGCTCCAGGTAATATGAGTTCCCATTGCCTCTTGGAAACTATCCCAGAACTTTGAAGTGAAAATACAGCCATGGTCTGAACTAGTCTCCTTCGAAATGCCATGGAGTGACACAATTATGGAGATATACAAGTTTGCTAATTGACTAGCAGTGATAGTCTCCTTGACTGGCAGAAAGTGCATGACTTTTGAGAATTGGTCGATGACGACAAAGATATCATCGTTACCCTTCTGAGACTTGGGAAGGCCAGTGACAAAGTCCATCTGAATCTTATCCCATTTCCATTCAGGAATCAGAAGTGGATGTAGAAGTCCAGCCAGTTTCCGATGTTCTGCTTTGACGCGATGACAAACGTCACATTCTTCGATATATCGAGCAATATCTTGCTTCATCTTGGACCACCAATACTTCTGACGAATGTCTAAGTACATCTTGTTACTTCCCGGATGAATAGAGAGAGGGGTGTCATGCACTTCTTTCATCACCTTCTCTGTCATAAGCTCGAACCGGGGTACTACAATGCGATCTCTGAAGTACAAGGTTCCGTCTTCACCAAGTGAGAAATCTCTTGATTTCTCTAAGGCAAGATCCTTTTTCATCAGATCAACATGAGTATCTTTGGCTTGAGCAGACTTAATAGCTTTCAGAAGAGTTGGTTCCAGGAGAACGTTATTCAGAGAACCCTATGGAACTAGTTGAAGGTTCAGCTTGCATAGCTCTTCATAAAGGCGGGGTTGGGATTTGTAGAGCATATGATTGTTGCAATAAGATTTACGGCTCAGAGCATCGGCCATGACATTAGCCTTACCAGGGGTATAGGATATACCGCAGTTGTAGTTAGCAATAGCTTCCATCCATCGCTGTTGACGGAGGTTCAGATCTGGCTGAGTAAACAAATACTTCAGACTCTGATGATCAATGAAGATCTCGCAATGATTACCAAGAAGGTACTATCGCCATAACTTTAGTGCATAGATAACAACAGCAAGCTCGAGGTCGTGAACTGGGTAGTTTTCTTCATGAGGACGCACTTGACGGCAGGCATAAGCAATCACTCTGCGCTCTTGCATTAGGACACAACCTAATCCTTGACGTGAAGCGTCGCAATAGATGACAAAGTCCTTGCGAGAATCAGGGGGAGCAAGCACTGGGGTAGATGTTATCTTATCCTTGAGTTCCTGGAAACTTTCCTGACACTTCTCAGTCCAATCAAACTTAATGCCCTTGTGTAGTAGATTGGTCAGTGGCTTGGCGATCTTGGAAAAGTTCTCGACAAAGTGGCGATAATAGCTGGCTAGTCCGAGAAAGCTTCTGACTTGCTTGACAGTCTTCGGAGGGGTCCAGTCAAGAATAGCCTGCACTCGCTCTGGGTTCATGTCAACACTATCCTTGGAGATGACATGCCCAAGGTAGGTTACTTCAGGAAGCCAGAATTCGCACTTGGAATACTTGGCATAAAGTTGATGTTCTCGAAGCTTCTCTAGAACAAGTCAAAGATGTTCAGCATGTTCTTCGAATATACCAGGATATCATCCAGATAAACTACGACGAAGTTGTCGAGGTAATCCATGAATATGTAGTTCATCAGACGAGAGAATGTGGCTGGAGCATTGGTCAAGCCAAAAGACATGATGGTGTACTCGTAAGAACCATAACGAGTGACGAATGCGGTCTTTGGAATATCCTCTTCACGAACACGGATCTAGTGGTAACCCAACCTCAAGTCGAGTTTAGAGAATATCGATGAACCAGCCTGTTGATCATACAGATCATTGATCCTAGGAAGGGGATATTTGTTCTGAATTGTAGCTTGGTTGATAGGACGATAGTCTTGGACCAAATGATTCGTTCCATCCTTCTTCTTTACAAAGAGAGAAGGTGCTCCCCAAGCTAAGGAACTTGGACGAATAAATCCACTGCGAAGAGAGATTTATCGATTTCCTCCTTAAGTTCAAGGAGCTCATGAGGCGGCATCTTGGAGGGTCGTTTGGCAATAGGAACAGTGCCTGGTTTCAAGTCGATGACGAACTCGACAGCCCGAGCAGGAGGTATTCCTGGAAGTTCTTCTAGAAAGACGTCTAGGAAGTCGCGAACAAATGGAATCTTTTCAATTCCCTCAAGAGGTGTTGCGTTCAACGCATTCAAGACATAAAGTCGTGCTTCAGCGTTTTGAACAAGTTGAGCATGGTAGCTTACTATCTCATTGGAAGGATGTAGGAGGTGAACAACCTTGGTGGCGCAAACGATAGAAGCAGTATGCACTTTCAACCATTCCATTCCCAGAATGAGGTCAATATTGGAAGACTCCAAAATAATGGGAGAAACAAGGAATTCCAACCCTTCAATCTCAACGGGAATGTCACGACCAATCATGCTAGTTTGACATCGGCCCGCAGGGGTGCGTACCACTATCGGAGTGTTCATGGGCTCGCATCGAATGTCGTGTGTGTATGCAAACTTTTCTGACATAAATGAATGTGATGCTCCTGAATCGAATAAAACAAAAGCCGGTATTGAATTAACGAGAAGAGTACCCGCCACATTGGCAGGCTGGTCTTGAGCTTCATTCAGATCAATGTTGTTAGCCTGCCACAACCATAAGGTCGGGCATTATTGTTGCGGGGTTGATTGTTACCATGACCCGTAGCAGGAAGAGACAGTTGGTTCTGATTCTGAGGACAGTTCCTGGAGCTGTAACCTGGAAGGCCACACTTGAAGCATATACCATCATTGGGGTTGGGATCAGGAGCTTGGGGTGGTATAGCTTGAAGAGGCTACCTCTACGGTGGAGGAGGCAAACGAGGTGCAACATAGGACTGTCTTGGTGCCGGTGCAGTTGGGCGGTACATGTTGTGGGGGATCCATATCCGACGCTTCTGCGCTGATGGGCCTGAAGATGAGCCACTGTCACAGTTGCGCCTGAGGGATCCCTGGTATTCCTGAAGACCAGTCTCAACATGAATAGCCTTGTTCACTAAGGTGGCGAAGTCGGCAAAGTCATGAACGAGAAGTGCTAGCTTGATATCAGGGTGAAGTCCATCATGGAACTTTTCTTGCCTATGAGCATCAGTTGCAATGTCTTCTTTAGCATAACGAGACATATCCAGAAATTCCCGCTGATAAGCATCTACAGTATCGTTGCCTTGGGTGAGGTTGCGGAACTCTCGCTTCTTCCTCTCCATGATTCCCTAAGGAATGAAGCGGGCACGAAAAGCATCTTGGAAATCCGGCCAAGTGATGAACGTTCCCGCGGGTAGGGTATGTCTGTGGCAGTCCCACCATTGAGCAGCGGGACACTTCAGAAAGAATGATCCAAAGGCGACTTAGCTAGCAGGGGCCACACTAGCAGACTCCATTTCATACGTGATGTCATGGAGCCAGTCATCAGCATCAAGGGGCTGAGTTGAGCTGCGGTAGATGGTTGGGTTGAGACGCAAGAAGTCCTGCAAAGTTACTGGGGCTGGCTGTTGATTCATATTCGGATGAGGAAACTGAGCCATCATTCCTTCCATGAACTAGAGATTCAGCTCAAATTGTTGTATCATTCCGGCAAAGAATTCAGGCGGTGGTGGATCGTTGGCACCACGGCCATGACTAGTGATTCTAACCATCCTGCTAACATGTAACAAGGGGTAGTTCAGCATTGAGCATTTGCAAAGACAAGGATCATTCAGGATGAAACATGCATAATGAAAGAGGTACGATGGATACCACTTCGTAGTCAACACGATAGTGTGTGTACTATTCAGAATACTATTCTAAGAACTATGGCTTATCCAACTTTGGGGTGAACGTGGTCACGGGATCCTAATGTTAGAGTTAGTAAATTCGTTTAACCCGAATGGAAGAGAGATCAGAATCCAAGAGTAAAGATCGAGGAGTAAAAGATCCTAATACCACCCAATGGCGACGTGGGCCTGTAAGACACACAGCCATGTTAGTAAAAGTTTTTTTTGTGACTAGACTCAACTTCGGCCAAGGAGTTGGAAAGGGGGCTACTTACAGGCAGTCGGCTCTGATACCAACTTATGATGCCCCCGATTTGACCATACACTAATCATACATGCAATTTTGTACGATCAAGATCAAGGACTCACGGGAAGTTATCATGAAACAACTCTAGACACAAATTAAAATAATACAAGCTTTTTATCACAAGCCAGGGGCCTCGAGGGCTCAAATACATAAGCTCGAAAACACAAGATTTAGCGGAAGCAACAATATCTGAGTATAGACATAGGTTAAACAAGTTTGCCTTAAGAAGGCTAGCACAAAAGCATCTATGATCGAAAAAGCAAGGCCTCCTGCCTGGGAGCCTCCTAACTACTCTAGGTCGTCAGCGACCGTCACGTAGTAGTAGGCACCCTCAGGGTAGTAGTAGTCATCACTGGTGTCATCTGGCTCCTGGGACCCGTCATCTGGTCGCAACAATCCGGTATGGGGGAAAAGAGGTAGCAAAGCAGACGTGAGTACTCATCCAAAGTACTCGCAAGACTTACATCATATCTAAATTAAGTATGCATCTGTATCAAAGGAAATGGGTTGTATCTGTGGACTAAACTACAGAATGCCAGAAGAGAAGGGGAAAGCCTAGCCTATCAAAGACTAGCATCTTCAAGCATCTTGCAGCATATATAAGAGTACAGAACAACATAATGTAAAATAGTAGTAGTGTTATCAACCTCGGCTAGAGATCCTTTCTTGACTCCCTGCGAGAAAGCAATCCCAAGGCCATACTATCCAGTTATCACCTCAAGTATCCAGTTCTAATTGTATCGAACGGTATACAACTCCAAGTGTCCGTTACCGTAGGACAGGCTATCGATAGATGTTTTCTTCCTTGCAGGGGTGCACCAACTTACCCACCACGCTCGATTAACTCCGGCTGGACACACTTTCCTGGGTCATGCCCGGCCTCGGCCAAACAATATGCCGCAACCCGACCTAGGCTTAATAGAGAGGTCAGCACGCCGGACTAAGCCTATGCCCCCAGGGTTCATGGGCCATCTCCCCGAAACTCCTGCACGTTGCGTACACGACCGGTGAGCAGACCTAGCTACCTCCTTAAACAATGTAGGAGCTTACGCAGTCCAACCCGGCGCACGTCGCTCAGTCACTGACGTCGATTAAGCTTCGGTTGATGCATACTACGCAGAACGCCCATACAATGCCCACGTGATGGTTAGTGCTATCAGGCCAGAGGCCCCTCGGATCAAATATCCAAACCGTTAGTGTGTTGGTAGTGCGGTCACGAGCAAAAGACTCACAAAAGATGTGACCCAGTTGCCCCATCTCGAGTACTTGCGACAAGGGCTAAGAATGCCCGGCCATGCCTCGTGTTCAACTCTCGGGTACCCTACAGGTCAACCCGTCTCCACATCACTCACGGGTACCCCTCAGGGTCGACCCGCCTTTCCAAGTAATAGCTGTAAAGTCCAAGTATCCGTGTGTCCAAACATCAGGGGGAAAACCCGAGGAATCACCCCCGGTGAATTCCACTCGATGTAATCATCAAGGTGAACGTAAGAGGATCCACCCTCGAGGTTCACACTTGAGGGGTTCCACGACAGAGCCGTATCGAAAGTGGTTAAGGAGGAAATCATCCTCGATGACTGAGGGAGTCCTGGATTAGGGGGTCCTCGGACAGCCGGACTATATACTTTGGACGGACTAGTGGACTATGAAGATACAAGATTGAAGACTTCGTCCCGTGTCCGGGTGGGACTCTCCTTTCGTGGAAGGCAAGCTTGGCAATTCAGATATGTAGATCTCCTCCCTTGTAACCGACTTTGTGTAACCTTAGCCCCCTCCGGTGTCTATATAAACTAGAGGTTTTAGTCCGTAGGACAGGACAACAATCATAATCATAGGCTAGCTTCTGGGGTTTAGCCTCTACGATCTCGTGGTAGATCAACTCTTGTAATACTCATATCATCAAGATCAATCAAGCAGGAAGTAGGGTATTACCTCCATCGAGAGGGCCCGAACCTGGGTAAACATTGTGTCCCCCGCCTCCTACTACCATCAGGCTTAGACGCACCGTTCGGGACCCCCTACCTGAGATCCGCCGATTTTGACACCGACATTGGTGCTTTCATTGAGAGTTCCAATGTGCCTTCATGTAAAGACTTTATGGCTCCTTCGATCATCGGCAACTATGCAATCCAGGGTGAGGTTTTTCTCCCCGGACAGATCTTCGTATTCGGCGGCTTCGTACTGCGGGCCAACTCGCTTGGCCATCTAGAGCAGATCGATAGCTACGCCCCTGGCCATCAGGTCAGACTTGGAAGCTTGAACTACACTGCCGATATCCGCGGAGACTTGATCTTCGACGGATTCGAGCTTGTGTCAGGCGCGCCGCACAGTCACGACGAGCATGACTTAGCTCTGCCATCAGACGGTGTTTGGGAGACCACACCTGTGGTTACTCCGGCCCTCAATCCGGAGCAGATCGTGCCATCCGAGGACGGGTGGATGGACCCCGCCACGGAGGCTGCACACTCAGCGGCGATAGAGCCGAATACTGACTTCACCTCCTATGAGACCTACGTTATCGGACCCTTGGATTCGTCCCCAGCCACAGGCTGCGAACCGCCTACATCCGTGCCTATCCAATATGATTGGGCACCGATCATGGATTTTACATCCATGGATATTTTTCAGCAATCGCCCTTGGGTGATGTGCTAGATTCATTGAGGACTCTCTCCTTGTCAGGAGACTCTCGACCAAACTATGTCCGGCTCGAGTGGGAAGTGGACGTTGAAGGAATTCGTTCCCCACCCACCACCCACTTAATAGCCACTGTCGACGACTTAACCGACATGCTTGATTTCGGCTCTGAAAACATCGACGATATGGACGACGATGCAGGAGAAGAACAGGAACCACCGCCCACGGGGCGCTGGACAGCCACCTCATCATACGATATATACATGGTGGACACCCCCAAAGAAAGCAATGGCAATAAGGCAACGGAGGATAATCCCCTCGAGAAGCAATCTAAGCACCAGCGTCATCGACGCCGCTCTAAGCCCCGCCATAGCAAAAGCAGCGATACCTGCACAAGAGACAATAACGCTGCGGACAGTGCCAAAGACGAAGACAATCCCCTCCAGCCAGGCTTCGAGCGGGAGGATGGGAAAGCAAGCCCTAAGGAACAGGCGACAGACGGAGAATCAAGGGATGACAATTACATGCCCCTCTCCGAAGGCGAGGTGAGCCTCAGCGATGAAGAATTCATCGTGCCTGAGGATCCCATCGAGCAAGAGCGCTTTAAGCGCCGGCTTATAGCCACAGCAAAAAGCCTAGAGAAAAAGCAGCAGCAGCTTCAAGCTGATCAAGATCTGCTAGCGGATAGATGGACCGAGGTCCTGGCAGCCGAGGAATACGAACCCGAGCGCCCAACCAAAAGTTACCCAAAGTGCAGGTTGCTACCCCAACTCGAGGAGGAAGCATTAAAGCCTACACTACCAGCGTATGACGCGGCTGACCGGCCACCTCGTGGCCGAGACAAAGTGCCATATCAGCCCGAAGTCCAGCCCGCACCCCGTCGCCAGTCAAACAAAAACACCAAGGCCTGGGGCTACATGCAGGACCTGCGAGACGTATTGGAAAACAAAACAAAGCAGGACATACAAGATCGATCTACGGATCACGGGGGTGCGCCCCAAGGCGTGACGACGACCATCACGCCGGATATACTAAAAGCAAATCCGGCCAGGCCGAATACAACAGACAAGACTCGTATGAACTACGTCGTGATATAGCCTGGCACAGAGGCGCCGCACACCCCCTATGCTTCACTGATGAAGTAATGGATCACAAATTCTCAGAACGGTTTAAACCCGTAAACATTGAATCATATGATGGTACAACAGACCCCGTGGTATGGATTGAAGATTTCCTCCTCCACATCCACATGGCCCGCGGTGATGATCTACATGCCATCAAGTACCTCCCACTAAAACTCAAACGACAGGCTTGACATTGGCTGAATAGCCTGCCGGCAACTCCATTGGCAGTTGGGAGAACTTGGAAGACGCATTCCTTCACAATTTCTAGGGCACTTATGTGCGACTACCGGATGCGGATGACTTGAGTCACATAACCCAACAGCGCGGGGAGTCAGCCAGGAAATTCTAGACTCAGTTCCTAACTAAAAAGAACCAAATTGTCGATTGTCCAGATGTCGAGGCCTTAGCGGCATTTAAGCATAACATCCATGACGAGTGGCTCGCCCGACACCTCGTCCAAGAGAAGCCGAAGTCCATGGCAGCCCTCACGACACTCATGACCCACTTTTGTGCGAGCGAGGACAGCTGGCTGGCTCGCAGCAACAACACATCAAGAAATCCTGGCAATTCATATGCCAGAGGTAGCAACGGCAAGCCACGTCACAACAGACACAAGCGCCGCAACAACGGTGACAACGCTGAAGACACGGCAGTCAATGCCGGACTCAGTGGCTCTAAATCCGGTCAGCGGAAAAAGCCGTTCAAAAGAAGCAATCCGGGCCAGTCCAGTTTGGACCGCATACTCGATCGCTCGTGCCAAATTCATGGCACCCCCGATAAACCAGCCAACCACACCAACAGAGAATGCTAGGTGTTCAAACAGGCCGTGTCGGAGTAATGGGCCACGGGAAGGCTAACCCAGGCCCAGAACCTTTCAAGACATTGAGGCAGACTGCACCCCTCGAGACCCCAGGACGAAGAGCCGCCCTCTGAGAGTCGGCGGCGAGGCGGCCGACTGCCCACTCGCGGCCGCGTCCCAGGGACGACTTCAGGATAAGCCGACTCCTGACTGGCGACTTCTAGAGAAGCCGGCCTTGGGGAGTCGGCCCGCGACGCCAACAACCCCCATGCCCTCATAAAGAGGGACGGGACGGGGAGTGGCCATAGTAAGGTCCACTCCCACCCCTTTTCCAAGGGCAGGCGTGGCTACAGTACGCCGTACCCACAGAGATCTCCGTGCGGCGCGACACTATTGCCATGCCGGCCCTGATGTCAGCCCTAGAGGGCGGAGTCCTGTGCCCACGACGGCCTGCTGGTACGACCCAGGGATGATGGGTGCCACCAGTCGGCGGGCGTACGAAAGACGGCGAGAGCGCCACCAGTCGGCCCGGATGGGAGTCGGCCACCAGGAGTCGGCCAACACCTCCCACGGGCCCCACGCGCCATTAATCAGACACGACAGGTAGTGGCCACAGTGATCACCCGCTAGACGGCGGAGCTGTCGCCACGACCTCATGACCGAGCCTGCGTCATTAGAGACACGGCTACAGTAATCCACAGCCGGCAAGACCCGCCCGCGGTGGACGCGGCCTGTCGGCTCCATACCGAGCCAGTCGGCGGGCCCCAGGAGTCGGCGGATAAGACGACGGCCAAAGAGACTGACGGCTGGGCCCGTGCCCAGCCGGATTACCATTGTACCCCTTGGGGTAGGCCTATATAAACCCCCCAGGGCATCCATGCAGAGGGTTGGAATCCATTAGCACTAGACCATGTCATATAGGAAGGAGAGAGCTAGCCTTGCCTTCTCCTACCTCCAAGAAACAGCTCGAGGAGCAACCGTGTAAACACTTCGCCATAGTGATCATGCAGAGACCCCGCAGAGCAGCAGTAGGGGTATTATCTCCCCGGAGAGCCCCGAAGCTGGGTAAGATTCGCCGGCGTGCATGCCTTCGCCTTATCCCGTTTCCAGGCACTGGCAACGTTCTACTCGCCCCCACCATGATAAGCCATCCTTTGGCATATGTCGCACCCAACCCCCGACAGGCCGGCAAGTTGAATGCTGAAAACAACGAAAAGGAGCTGCATACCGACGACGAGGAGGAGCCCCGGCCGCCGAACACAGGAGGACAGAAGAAATTTCCTCCCCAAGTGAAAACAGTGAACATGATATACGCAACCCATATTCCCAAGCGGGAACGGAAGCATGCACTAAGGGACGTCTACGCGATGGAGCCAGTCGGCCCAAAGTTCAACCCATGGTCTTCTTGTTCGATCACTTACGATCGCAGGGACCACCCTACCAGTATCCATCATGGCGGTTCTGCCGCATTGGTCCTTGACCCCATCATCGACGGATTTCACCTCACTCGAGTCCTTATGGACGGTGGCAGCAGCATGAACCTGCTCTATCAGGATACAGTGTGCAAAATGGGTATCGACCCCTCGAGGATCAAACCCACAAAAACCACCTTTAAAGGTGCCATACCAGGTGTAGAGGCCTGTTGCACGGGCTCAATCACACTGGAAGTGGTCTTCGGATCCCCGAACAACTTCCAAAGCGAGGAGGTGATCTTCGATATCGTCCCCTTCTGCAGTGGCTATCACGCACTGCTCGGACGAACTGCATTCGCCAGATTCAATGCGGTACCGCATTATGCATACCTCAAGCTCAAAATGCCAGGACCTCGCAGGGTTATAATAGTTAATGGAAACACAGAACGCTCGCTCCATATGGAGGAGCACACTGCGGCCCTCGCAGCAGAAGTACAAAGCAGCCTTCTGAGGCAAACCGCCAATTCGGTGATAAAGCCCCTGGAGACCTTCAAGCGAGTCCGGAGTACCCTACAACAGGATCGCCAGGCACGTTCTGAGCTCGCCTAGCAATCCGGCATCCGTCCTAGTCCCAGTCAAGCGGCGAAATTTGCATCATGCGTCCATAATTACACACTCAAGATACCATGGGCATAGGTGGAGGCACGGGTATGGCACGGCCCACAATGCGGCTCAACCGCCTCAGGACCCATATATCTTTACCATTTTCTTCCTTTCAGGACCCTATTCTCTGAAGGCCCTCTCCGATACCCTGATTATCGGACCCATCACGGGAAGGAAACACCAAGGAAGCAAGAAGCTTTGACGTACAAGGGAATCCCCAGGTGGTCTCTGATAACGATCGCTATACCTATTTTACATACCCACACGCAGCCTGCCCTTGGATAGGACATGTCAAATAGTCCTATTTTTGCTTATTGCACTACTTGTATACATACGCTTTGACGTATCATTTAAATAAACAATGCACAGTGTTAGCTTATTATTGCCTTCCTTCATCCTTTTCCCTGTCTGCTCATTTACGACAAACTGCAACTGTACATTCTGGTACATCCAGTGCGCCAGGGGCTTCAGTGTACCCCATAACACGGCAAGAAAAGTCCGAACACTTTCGATAGTGCGGCACCCCGAACTTATAGCATTATATGCATCAGCTCCGAATCATGTCTTGGGTCAATAGTTGGGTTTGCCCGGCTCCCATGTTTTGGTACCTTACGTTCCGCTATATCGGCTAAGGTAGCACTAGGAGAACTACTGCGATTGTGTCCCGGTTCTTCCGGACGAGCACCTCAGTAGAGAAAGCCGAAAACTGACTGTCATGATGCGGCGAGAGCTGGTCGCTATTCGAGAGGTCTCAAATCCTTAAAGATTTCTTCCGCTTTGGGCGAGGAATCGGCCTTGTATGATTTAGGCGTATATAGCGCCCCAAGTTCAGCCTTCCGAATACTAGGGGCTTCGCCAAAATTTAAAATTTTAGACTTCTATGGCTAAGTGAGAGTGATAAAGTTGTATAGTCCGATTGCCTTGTTCGATGCGCTAAAAACCTCCTTAAAGGACCAATTTTTTTGGATAAAGAGTGTTTAAGATTTATCCCGAACACGTCAGTACTAGTTACATGGGGGCAGAAGCCGACGACTGGCCAACTCTCAGATTTTATAAACGGCCGCACAGAAGGTAATATTTTAAATCGACAAGCGTTATATAGCACACATGAACTCGTTTTCATATTACAGGATCACATGAGTACATTCATTCAAATATTACATCCTTAGCACATTCCTCCGCCACAAGGCAGGCACCCTTCAGGACACTGTCATAATACTTTTCAAGGTGGTGATGCTCCTTGCCCTCCGGTGGCCCCTCCTTCAGCAGCTTTTCGGCGTCCATCTTCGCCCAGTGCACTTTCGCACGGGCAAAGGCCCTGCCCGCACCTTCAATACAGACGGACCGCTTTATGACTTCAAACCATGGGCAGGCATTCACAAGCCGCTTTACCAGGCCGAAGTAGCTGCCAGGCAGGGGCTCGCCAGGCCACATCCGGAGTATGAGACCCTTCATGGCTAGTTCGGACGCCTTGTGAAGCTCGACCAATTGCTTCAGCTAGTCGCTCAAGGGCACCGGATGTTCGGTCCCGGTATATTGAGACCAGAGCAACTTTTCCGTCGAGCTCCCTTCCTCGGCCCGATAGAACTCCGCGGCATCCGATACGCTGCTGGGTAGATCTGCGAACACTCCTGGAGAGCTCTGAATTCGGGTAAGTAAAAGGAAAGTTTCCTTCACATGCTTTCTTTGCATAATGAGTGCCTTACCCGCCACTATCTTCTTGACTGCTTGAATCTCCTGGAGGGCCTTTTGAGCTTCGGCCTTGGCATTTTGTGCGTTCTCGAGGGCATTCGCAAGCTCGGACCCCTGCGTCTTAGAGTCACGCTCCAAGGACTCATATTTTTTGACGAAATCCTGAAGCTCTTGCTGAACCTTGCCGACTCGGGCCTCTTGCTTCTCGTGCTCAATGCGCTCCTGGGCCGCTCTGTCTTCGGCCTCGGACATCGCCTTCTTCAGGGCCGCCACTTCGGTCGTGGCCCCTAGCAAAATTCATGATGATCCTATGATCTAATAACCACTTTTTTCTTTATCAATATACAGACGGGGTATCACTTACCTTTGTTCTCTTCGAGCTGCCTCTTGGTAAGGCCGAGCTCTTCCTCGGACCACTCAAAGTCCCGCTTCAGTCCGAAGACCTCCGCAGTACGAGCGGCAGCGGCCAGCAGCGAAGCCTGCTTATTCATATAGACATATTCTGATTAGACTCCTGTGATTGTTATTTGATCCTCTCTTCGGCCTTTCTTTGCGAACTCCAAACAGAGCATCAGGGGCTACTGTCTATGATGTGATATTTTCTCATAATTCCATTACTTACCTCAAAGCCTATTAGGAGGCTGGCACAGGCTTCGGTCAATCCGCTTTTGGCAGACCGAACCTTCTCAACCACCGCACTCATGATAGTGCGGTGCTCTTCGTCAATGGAAGCGCCGGGAAGCGCTTCCAGCAAGTTTTCTGATGCCTCTGGATGTACAAAGGCCATCAGCACAGATGGCTCACCCCCCTTAGCGAGGGGTCGCCTGACAGAATCCGGAACCACTGGAGGCTCCAGTGCAGTATCCGGCTGGGGGCAAAACTTGTTGCGGCCCCCGTCATTAGAACCCATGGGAGTCTTACCCCCACACGCCCGGCATCTGGGATGTCGCCTCGGTCCGATGCCCTTTGAGACAACACCTCGATGTTGTCTGTGAGCCAGGGGGAGGTGGCTGTCGGGAGTGAATCGTTGTTCATCGCCGACTGGCCCAAAGACTCATCCAAAGAAGACACGTTGATACGGGCTTTGGATGGAGTGCATGATCATGTTTGACACGATAAGAAGCAATAAAACAAAACATACCAGAACTATTATAGTATCCGGATACTTACGACTTCGCCAGGGGCTTGTCCCTGGGCAACCACTCCTCGTCGCTGTAAGCGGCTGTTGTGGAGTGGTCCGGAAGGAGGGTCCTTCCCTTCTTGGACCCTTCGGCCTCCCCAGATGGGGCGGCCTTCCTTTTCTTGTCCTCCCCGGTTGGGGGGGAGAGAACTTTCCTCTTCCTCCTCCTCGTTTTCGTGGGAGGAGTGTGCCTCGGTGTTTTCGGACGATGAGTCCAATACAACCTTGCGCCGAAGACCTTTCCTGGTCCCCGCGGCCTTCTTCTTGGCCTTCTTTTCCGGCGCCTCATAGGGCGCTGGAACCAACATCTCCGTTAAGAGAGCCCTTGCTGGATCTTCGGGCAATGGGGTCGGACAATCGATCCGCTCCGCTGTCGCTACCCAGTCCTGTTAAAATGGCATGGAGGCTCAGATCCCTCACATGATTATACTAGGGAAAGGAATATCTTATGAGATATAAAGAGCTTACCGGATTGGCAGGGCGCTTTGCGCTGAGTCCGCGATCCTCGGTAAGGGAAGGAGGTACCTCGACGGCCTTGAACAGCACCTTCTAGACGTCTTTCTGCGTCGTTTCGAAAAGCTATCGCAGCGTCTGGTGCTTGGCTGGGTCGAACTTCCACATATTGAATGCCCGTCTTTGACATGGAAGGATCCGGCGGAAGAGCATGACCTGGACCACGTTAACAAGCTTGATTTTCTTGCTTATCATGTTTTTAACACAGTTCTGGAGTCCGATCAGCTCTACCTATGAACCCCATGATAGGCCCTTCTCTTTCCAGGAGGTGAGCCGCGTGGGGATGCCGGATCGAAATTCGGGGGCCGCCACCCAGTTGGTGTCGCGTGGCTCGGTGATGTAGAACCACCCCGATTGCCACCCTTTCATGGTCTCCACCTAGGAGCCTTTGAGCCAGGTGACATAGGGAATTTTGCCCACCATGGCGCCTCCGCACTCCGCTTGCTGGCCTACCACCACCTTCGGTTTCACGTTGAAGGTCTTCAGCCATAGGCCGAAGTGGGGCTTGATGTGGAGGAAGGCGGGGAGTCAGCCAGGAAATTCTAGACTCGGTTCCTAACTAAAAAGAACCAAATTGTCGATTGTCCAGATGTCGAGGCCTTAGCGGCATTTAAGCATAACATCCATGACGAGTGGCTCGCCCGACACCTCGTCCAAGAGAAGCCGAAGTCCATGGCAGCCCTCACGACACTCATGACCCGCTTTTGTGCGGGCGAGCACAGCTGGCTGGCTCGCAGCAACAACACATCAAGAAATCCTGGCAATTCAGATGCCAGAGGTAGCAACGGCAAGCCACGTCGCAACAGACACAAGCGCCGCAACAACGGTGACAACGCCGAAGACATGGCAGTCAATGCCGGATTCAGTGGCTCTAAATCCGGTCAGCGGAAAAAGCCGTTCAAAAGAAGCAATCCGGGCCAGTCCAGTTTGGACCGCATACTCGATCGCTCGTGCCAAATTTATGGCACCCCCGATAAACCAGCCAACCACACCAACAGAGAATGCTAGGTGTTCAAACAGGCCGTGTCGGAGTAATGGGCCATGGGTAGGCTAACCCAGGCCCAGAACCTTTCAAGACATTGAGGCAGACTGCGCCCCTCGAGACCCCAGGACGAAGAGCCGCCCTCTGAGAGTCGGCGGCAAGGCGGCCGACTGCCCACTCGCGGCCGCGTCCCAGGGAGGACTTCAGGATAAGCCGACTCCTGACTGGCGACTTCTAGAGAAGCCGGCCTTGGGGAGTCGGCCCGCGACACCAACAACCCCCATGCCCTCATAAAGAGGGACGGGACGGGGAGTGGCCATAGTAAGGTCCACTCCAACCCCTTTTCCAAGGGCAGGCGTGGCTACAGTACACCGTACCCGCAGAGATCTCCGCGCGGCGCGACACTATTGCCATGCCGGCCCTGACATCAGCCCTAGAGGGTGGAGTCTTTGCCCACGACGGCCTGCCGGTACGACCCAAGGATGATGGGTCCCACCAGTCGGCGGGCGTACGAAAGACGGCGAGAGCGCCACCAGTCAGCCCGGATGGGAGTCGGCCACCAGGAGTCGGCCGGCCCCTCCCACGGCCCCACGCGCCATTAATCAGACGCGACAGGTAGTGGCCATAGTGATCGCCCGCCAGACGGCGGAGCTGTCGCCACGACCTCATGACCGAGCCTGCTTCATTAGATACACGGCTACAGTAATCTACAGCTGGCAAGACCCGCCCGCGGTGGACGCGGCCTATCGACTCCATACCGAACCAGTCGGCGGGCCCCAGGAGTCGGCGGATAAGACGGCGGCCAGAGAGACTAATGGTTGGGCCCGCACCCAGCCAGATTACCATTGTACCCCTGGGGGGTAGGCCTATATAAACCCCCAGGGCATCTATGCAAAGGGTTGGAATCCATTCGCACTAGACCAGGTCATATAGGAAGGAGAGAGCTAGCCTTTCCTTCTCCTACCTCCAGGAAATAGCTCGAGGAGCAACCGTGTAAACACTTTTCCATAGTGATCATGCGGAGACCCCGCAGAGCAGCAGTAGGGGTATTATCTCCCCGGAGAGCCCCGAAGCTGGGTAAGATTCGTCGGCGTGCATGCCTTCGCCTTATCCCGTTTCCAGGCACCGGCGACGTTCTACTCGCCCCCACCATGATAAGCCATCCTTTGGCATATGTCGCACCCAACCCCCGACATTTGGCGCCCACCGTGGGGCATGGTGCACCATCATCCGGAGACCTGCTCTGGACGGGAACCCTTTTCCTCCCAGGCAAGCGCAGCTAGCCCGGCACGCCAGACGGAGTTTGCGCTGACGCGCTGCACGGTGCTGAGATCACCTGCGCAGCTAGCTGCCTCGCCGATCTTGTCGGCGAGGTTCGCCTCTCCGACGAACCTGCATCCAACGCAGGCATGGGCGGCCCCGAGAGCCTCCTCGCGGGCCTCCTCGACCAACTCCACATCGCCGTCGAGCCTGCCGTGGACTTGGAGTCTGTAGGCTCCACCGACCCGATGCTGGTCGACTCCGACACTGCGTCACTCGACACGTTCCCCACCAACGTGGTGGTCTACGACGAGTTGCTCCCTTGCGTGGAGAGCGACGGAAGCACCGTCACCAAGGTGCTCGTCATCGGTCATGACGAGCCTCCCGGTGGAGGAGCGCATGACCCACTTGGCGCGGCACTGCAAGACCTGACTGCGCCCATTCCGGAAGACGCTGACACGGAGACGTTGGAGGCGTGCCGCCTTCAGCTCGTCGAAGGCGCGAAGAAGCTGGCTAGCATGAGACACTTGTCAGAAGCCTACCAGCGTGAGATGGATCGCGCTGTGGGTGGCTCGCCAGCCCCAGCTGGGCCCAGCCGCCTTGGCGCGGTCCAGCAGCGCGGCGTGGCCATCGCCAACCTGTTCAAGGCAAATCGCCCTGTGTACGCCACACCTGCGGAGAACATTCGAGCCGCCCAGGCGGCGGCGGATGAGCTGGACAACTTCGAGGGCGAAGAGCGCTGCCTGATGACGGAGCGAGTCTAGCGGCTCCTCGACGCGTCTGCCGCACAGAACGAGGCCGGCTGCCGCACGGAGGCGCCGCAGCGACAAAACGACGACCTGCCTCCACGCCGAGATCAAGGTGCGACGTCTCGGATGCCGACTGGCGGCGCCCGAGGAAGGAAAGACAAGGATCCGGCTGTCAGCCATAGTCGGACTCACATTACCATAGAGAGCGACCAAGACGGCCGCCCGAGAGCAGTGGAACGACGGGACGACTGTCCGCCTCCTCCTCCTCGCAAGGAAAGGCGAGTCTCCCTGCCGCCTGTTGACCATCCGACTCTCGGCGACTGACTTGGCCGCCGAGAGGGAGTCGGAGAAAACGACGCCCGCCACCGGATCGACCGACTTCACCGATCCCTGGCACTGGAAGAAGAAGACGAGTTGGGTCCGCCTTGTTTCGGGCCCCGCATTCGAGACGAGCCCTTTCCCAAAGGGTTCACGCTCCCAAGAGACACGCCCAAGTACACCGGCTCCGTGAAGCCGGAGGACTGGCTGGTTCACTACTCCACGGCCGTCAACATAGCGAACGGCAACAAGCGTGTCACCGTAAAATACGTACCGCGCATGCTCCAGGGCACGGCCCGGACATGGCTGAACAGCCTGAAGCCCCGCAGCATCAACAGCTGGGTCGACTTCACCGATGCATGCGTCCGCAACTTCACAAGCACGTACAAGCGTCCTCCCAAGCCTCGTCAGCTTTCCTTGTGCATGCAAGGCCCCAACGAGTCGACTCGCGACTACCTCACGCGTTGGGCCGAGCTTCGGAACTCCTGCGAGGGCATGCATGAGGTGCAGGCTATCGAGTACTTCACCGCCGGGTGCAGAGAAGGCACCCTCCTCAAGCACAAGCTCCTCTGCAACGAGCCAGAAACCCTCGACGAGCTGCTGATCATAGCAGACAAGTATGCCACGGACGACTCCTCCATGAAGGCGGAGATTCAAGTTAGCGCGACTGGCAAAGTGGCCCCTCAGGCTCCTAGAACTCCGGCCGGAGACGCCAGTTGGCGGAAACAGTAGAACGACCACAAGCGCAAGGCCCCGCAGCCGGCTTCCAGCAGCCGGCAGGTGGCGAGAGTTGAAGACCAGCAGCCGGATGGGCAGCCTCCACCCAAGCGACAGAAAGGTGGCAAGCCCAACTGGTTGCCGGCTTTCTCATACAAGCAGACTCTGGATGGTCCTTGCAAGTTCTATAGCGGCGCGAAGCCGTCGAATCACACCACTCGGAAGTGCCACTGGCTCATCAGGATCGCCAAAGGAGACGGCCTCCTAGCTCCCCCGCTTGCTGGGCAGCAGCCTCCGCCTCCGCCCCAGCAGCCGGCTGTCAGGCCAGTCGGCGCAGTACAGGACTAGTACCCCAAAGAGCACAGAGCCTACGTGATATTTACCAGCGTGGCTAATGATCGATGCAGCAGGCGGCTGCAGCAACAAGAGGTGAATGCAGTAGCATCAGAGACACCAGAGTTCATGCGCTAGTCTGAGAAGCCTATCAGCTGGAGCAGAGCTGATCACCCAGAGGTGATGCCGAGTCCGGGCTCTTATGCCTTGGTCTTGGATGCCACCTTTGCAACGGATAGACGAGCTGCTCGTTTCTCACGAGTTCTGATAGACGGAGGCAGCAGCATCAACATCCTGTACAAGGACACCATGGAGAAGTTAGGAATCAAGCAAAGACAGCTTCAGAACAGCCGGACTGTGTTCCACGGCATTGTTCCTGGTCTTTCCTGCTCACCAATCGGCAAGATCCTGATGGACGTCCTCTTTGGAGACAAAGATCACTTCCGCCGAGAGTCAGTTTGGTTTGAGGTGGTGGATCTCGAGAGCCCATACCATGCATTACTTGGCCGACCCGCCCTGGCCAAGTTCATGGCGGTCCCCCACTATGCCTACCTCAAAATGAAGATGGCCAGTTCCAAGGGGATTCTGACCGTAGCCGACGACTACCGGAAGTCGTCTGCCTGTGCGGCTGAGGGTAGTCAGCTGGCCGAGTCCCTAGTGATCGCGGCCGAGAAGCGGCTCCTTGACCGGGTTGTGGCGATGGCCGGCAAGCAGCTAGAGGTGTCGCCTAACCCCAAGGAGTCAGAGGCTGAGGGTTCGTTCAGGCCGGCCAAAAAGACAAAGAAGATACCCTTGGATCCAGAGCACCCAGAGAGGTACGCTGTCGTAGGCGCAAACCTCGACAGCAAATAGGAAGGCGAGCTCGTCGATTTCCTCCATGAGAATCGGGACATCTTCGCATGGTCCCCCAAAGACATGCCAGGTGTACCGACGGAATTCGCCGAGCACAAGTTACATGTCCGATCTGATGCAAAGCCGGTCAGGCAGCCCTTGCGCCGCCTATCAGAAGAAAAGAGAAGAGTTGTCGGAGAAGAGATAGCCCGACTCCTAGCAGCCGGCTTCATTATGGAAGTATTCTTTCCAGAGTGGCTAGCCAACCCGGTCCTGGTACTGAAGAAGAACAAGCAGTGGCGAATGTGTATTGACTACACAAGCCTCAACAAGGCTTGCCCCAAGGACCCGTTTGCTTTGCCAAGAATTGATCAGGTGATAGACTCCACAGCCGGATGCGAACTGTTTAGCTTTTTGGATGCATATTCAGGATATCACCAGATCAAGTTGAACCCGGCTGACAGACTGAAGACCGCCTTCATCACACCGTTTGGAGCCTTCTGCTACCTCACCATGACGTTCGGCTTGAGGAATGCTGGCACCACCTTTCAGCGTTGCATGCAGAAGTGCCTCCTCAAGCAACTCGGCAGAAACGCCCACGTCTACGTGGACGATGTGGTGGTGAAAACGGAGAAGCGTGGAACACTGCTGGAAGACCTCAAGGAGACCTTTGAGAACCTGCGCCGATTCTAGATCAAGCTCAACCCTGAGAAGTGCGTCTTCGAAGTACCAGCCGGCCAACTCCTTGGCTTCCTGGTCTTTGAATGCGGCATAGAGTGCAACCCTGTAAAGATCAAGGCCATTGAGAGGATGGAGGTACCCAGCCGACTGCTGGACATGCAAAAGTTCACCGGCTGCTTGGCGTCCATCAGCCGATTCATCAGTCGGCTGGGCGAGAAAGCTCTCCCCTTATACCAGCTCATGAAGAAGACCACTTTTTTCGAGTGGAACCACAAGGCAGATGAAGCTTTTCTCCAGTTGAAGAAGATGTTGACTACTCCACCTATTCTGGCGGCTTCGACTCCTAAGGAGCCTATGCTCCTATACATCGCCGCCACCAGCCGGGTAGTCAGCACAGTCATTGTAGTGGAACGCAAGGAGGAAGGCAAGGCACTACCTGTCCAGAGACCGGTATATTACCTGAGCGAAGTGTTGTCGACCTCCAAGCAGAACTACCCCCACTACCAGAAGATGTGCTATGGCGTGCACTTTGCCGCCAAGAAATTGAAGCCTTACTTTCAAGAGCATCCAATCACTGTGGTCTGCACGGCCCCACTTGCCGAGATCATCGGAAGCCGAGATGCTTCTGGCCGAGTGGCCAAATGGGCCATAGAGCTGGCTCCCTACACCATCCACTACCAGCCCCGCACCTCCATCAAGTCACAAGCACTGGCCGACTTCCTCGTCGACTAGGCCGAGACCCAGTACCTAACTCCAGCGCCCGACTCCACCCATTGGCGGATGCATTTCGACGGCTCCAAGATGCGCACCGGCTTGGGAGCCGACGTTGTCCTCACTTCTCCTAAAGGCGACAAGCTCAAATACGCACTGCAAATCCACTTTGCCGCCTCCAACAACGTCGCCGAGTACGAGGCGCTCATTCACGGGCTCCGGCTTGCCAAAGAACTTGGCATTCGCCGGATCCTGTGTTATGGCGACTCGGACTTACTGGTCCAGCAGTCGTCTAGCGACTGGGACGCCAAAGATGCAAACATGGTGAGTTGCCATTTCCCCGTGCAGCAACTAAGTGGATATTTCGAGGGGTGCGAGTTCCTCCATGTGCCAAGAAACGACAACGACCAAGCAGACGCCTTGGCACGAATCGGCTCTACCCGCCAAGCAATACCATCCGGCATCGCCCTTCAACGCCTCCTCAAGCCGTCTGTCAAGCCTTCACCAGAATCAGACTCCATCTTTGTGCCGGCTCCTCCCGAAGAAGTCGGATCCGACTGCAGAGCCCCGGCAGACGGTACGGGGATTTTGGCAGATGGCTCCAAAGCCGCCATAGTCGAGGCCGGCCCAGGGACTGCAGAACCCGGCCCGGGGACTGCGGCGGCCGGCCCAAAGACTCCAGAACTCGGCCCAAGGGTTGCACCAGTCGACCCGGGGACTTCATTAATCCAGCAAGCGGTTGCTGACTCCAGCCCGCTGCCTCCCAGCCTAGCCGCCCTCGTCCAAGTCGCACTTCTGACAGTCGAAGAAATAGCAGCACCCTCATGGGCCCAACCCATCCTCAAATTTCTGGTGAGCAAAGAGCTGCCGACTGATGAGACCTTAGCTCGGCAAGTACAACGCCGAGCGGTAGCCTACACCATAGTCAACAGAGAGCTGGTCAGGCGCAACGTCACTGGTGTCTACCAGCGCTGCGTAGAGCCAGAGCAAGGCCAAGCAATTCTCAAAGACATCCATCAAGGCGAGTGAGACCACCATGCGGCTTCAAGAGCACTCGTCGCCAAAGCTTTTCGACACGGTTTCTTTTGGCCAACGGCCTTAGAAGAGGCCAAGGAATTGGTCCAAAAATGCAAAGGGTGCCAGAAGTTCCGCTCCAAGCCGCATCAGCCGGCTTCTGCACTCAACACCATCCCCATTGCCTGACCTTTCACAGTTTGGGGCCTAGACATGGTGGGACCATTCAAGACGGCACGAGGTGGCTTAACTCACTTACTTGTCGTGGTGGACAAGTTCACCAAGTGGATAGAAGCGAAGCCAATCAAGAAACTGAATGGTCCGACTGCTGTGACTTTCATCTCCGACATCACAATTCGGTACGGCATACCACACAACATCATCACCGACAACGGCACGAATTTTGCCAAAGGCGCCTTGGCCCGTTTCTATGCGACACAGCGCATCCGACTGGACCTAGCGTCCATCGCCCATCCACAGTCAAACGGCCAGGTGGAGCGAGAAAATGGCCTCATCCTGTCCGACATCAAGCCCCGACTAGTCGAGCCTCTGGAGCGCCCGGCTGGCTGCTGGCTCGATGAGTTACCAGCCGTCCTCTAGATTCTGCGCACGACTCCAAACAAGTCAACCGGCTTCACGCCTTTCTTCCTCGTCTACGGTGCTGAAGCCGTCATCCCAACGGACATAGAGTTCGATTCCCCACGAGTCACCATGTACACCGAGGAAGAAGCAGAAGAAGCACAACAAGACGGTGTCGACCTGCTGGAAGAGGGTCGGCTGTTGGCACTCAGCCGGTCCAGCATCTACCAGCAGAGCCTATGCAGATACTACAACAGGAAGGTCAAGCCGAGGTCTTTCCAGGAGGGCGACCTCGTGCTCCGACTAATCCAGCGAACAGCTGGCCAGCACAAGCTGTCGGTGCCTTGGGAAGGCCCCTTCATCATCAGCAAAGTGCTGGGCAATGAGTCCTACTACCTGATCGACGCTCAGAAGCCCCGAGCACGCAAGAGGGACGACTCCGTCAAAGAGACAGAGCGGCCATGGAATGCAAATCTCCTCCGAAAATATTACAGTTAAGCGCAGTATGTATCACGCTACCTTTTGTATTAAAAGTACCAAGACTTCGGGCCCCCTGAGAAGAGCTCGGGGACTGCCCTCTTTTATCTATATGATAAGAAATATGCCTTCGAGTATATTACTCTTTGTTATGCCACTTGGCACCGGGTTCGACTAGTCGGCCCGGGGACTTGCCATCCTGCGCTATGAAATGCTTCCTGCAGTCGGACAAGTAGTGTGTGGCGTCTAAGCCGTCTCCTACTAGAAGTCGCAGCTCGTAGAGCGACCGTCTGGTGGGTAGGAGTAAGGAAGAATGGGCGTCCACATGAAAAATGGCTAAGGACTCAAAGAATAAACATAGCTTAAGGCCAGCTTCCAGCCTTTTTTTGCAAACCGACTCTTGAATAGTCGGCTTGCCACCTTCTATCCGACTTGTTAAACAACTCTAAAAACGGCTAAGTACTTGCCTTCCCAAAGTGACCAAGAATTTGATCCAGCAGCAGTCCGCAGAGTGGCTGTCCGACTGACAAAGACGGCAACTGAGGGAAGACGGCAAAGTAAAAAGCCAAAAGAGCAATGAGCAAGAAAAGATAGAAGTCGGATGAATATTTACATAACAAAGGCCCTTGGCCGAATCTTCGAGCAGAATTTCAAAATACACCCCGCGGGTGGAATTGTGCGAATTAACAAGTTCTTCAAAGACTATTAGAACAGATAAAACAAAGACAAGGTGGCAGCCTAGGGGGCGGCAGACGGGTTTGGAGGATCGGAGGAGACGGCGGTGTTGGATGTTGGGGCGGCCGGCTGGGCGGTCTCGGCTTGATCACCTCCGGCGGCAGTCGGCTCGGGCGGGCACGGCTCGTTGCTGGAGGCGCGGTCGAGCTGAGGCTGGCCGTCCGCTCCGTCTTCCGGTGCCTCCGTCTCACTTCTGTCCTCCGCCTCGTCTTCCTCGTCGACGCTGGAGCCGATCACCTCTGCCGAGTCCTCGCCGTAGTCGGGGTTCAGCCCAAACCACTCCGGCGGTACCTCCCCGCCGTCTTCAGCCCGCTCGGGGACAAAGATGCTGGTGTCGGTGTACTCGGCGATCGCCACCGCATGCTTGACAAGGGCGTCTTCCACGGCTGCCAGCTCTGGCTGGGCCTCTGACCGGAGTGTGGCCAGCCGGTCTAGGTCCAGCCCCGGATACCACGCCTTGACGAATTCCAAGGCTCGGCACACTCTGGCCCGGGCCGAGGAACCCTTCCAGGCCTCAAGACGGCCAGCCGCGACCTCCAGCCAGTCGGCAGTCTGACTGGGGGTGCGCGGAGCCTGCATGTCTGGCCACAGAGCAGCGATCGCTTGGGCGCCGACACGTTGAAGCCGGCGCAGCATCTGGTGGGCCGGCCGCAGGCGAGCCCCAATGCTCAGAATATGCTCGTCAAGGGTCCAAGGGGCATCAGCGGCGATCTCCACGCCATCCGCCTTCCGCTCCTCGCGGTCGGCCTCGATAGCTTGAATGGCTGCCTGCGAGTGGCCGGGAAGAAGTCTACCAACACAGAAAGAATGAAGAACAAGTCAAAAAACCAGGAGTCGGCTCGACCTATAGTTGGCGGCTCGAAGAAGGAAAGCAAAGAAGCGCACCGTCGACGAGGTCCTCGATCTCGTGGAAGCCGGAGGCCAGCATTGCCTCCTTGTCAGTCCAGGAGGAGCGCTCGCTCGCGAACTCGGCCAGGAGGGCGGCCTCTGCCTCTTCTGCCTCCTTATGTGTCTTCTTAAGCAGCTCCTTCTGCTCTGCCAATTGTGCGGCCAGCAGATCGCGCTCTGCGGCGAGCTTGCTGCACTCCTCCCCCTTGGCGCGCAACGCGAAGTTGGCTTCGCTCAAGTGCTGTTGAAGAGTGGCATTGGCCTCTGAAGAGAAAGAAGAAAGAAGGCGTTAAGTCATCAACAAAGAAGGTCGCCGGGGAGATCCGGCCCGACTGCTCAGCACTCGGCCCGAATCTCGGGCACTACAGCCCGCGGGTGCGCCAGCGCGCCCCGCAAAGAAGAAAAAGGACTCACTCCGGCTCTCCGATAAGTCGGCGGTCCGCTTGCCCAGCTCTTCAACGTTGCGGTTGAAGGCGGGGACACGGAGGTTGTGATAGTCCTGCAACAAGTATTTCAGACAAAGGTTAGTACCCGGAACTCACCAATTGGAGTTCCCGGCCGCCTGCTCAGCAGCCAGCCCAAAACTCGGGGACTACACCCAGTGGGTGCGCTGGCGCGCCCCCACAGAGAGGAATAAGAAAACAGGGACAAAGGAGAAAGCATACCCGGATGGCTGCCCGCGACGCCAGGTGCGCCTTGGTGCAGTTTTGGATGTCGTCGCTCTCAGCTCGCAGCTTCGTCTGGACATCCAGAAGCGCCTGGTTCAGCGGGCCCGTGCCGCCTCCTCGCACCCACCCAATGGGCGCGGCGCTCGTCGCTTTGGCGTCTGGAATCGTCGAGCTGGCGGTGCCGGTCTCCAAGGGGCGTGGCGCCAAAGTCGCCTTCTCAAGACGGCGGCGCGATGGCGAGCCGACTTGAAGGAGTAGCCTCGCCACGGCCTCGTCTTCAATCGGTGGCAACGGCGGATCCGCCGGCTGTTTGCCTTGCACGCTCCTAGACGGCGGCAGGGGCGGCAGTGGCGGCGCGACCGCGTCCAGCATGGGGGCGTCGCCGCCGCCTCTCTCCACGATCGGGAACTCGCCGTCGGCTTCCCCTGACTGCCCCGTGAACTCCAGGGGCAGCGGCGCAGAGTTCAGAGGGGTGACGAACACCACCGACCGCTGGGGCGCGACTTCCTTAGCCGGCCGCTTTTTCGCAGCGGCGGCCTCGGCCGCCTCTAGCTTCTTCAGGGCGGAGGCCTCCGCCTTCTCGGCCTCCGCTTTCTCCCGGCGGGCGGCCTCGTCCTCCTCGCGCTTCTCCTACGCATTCCGCTCCGTCGCCTCCCGAAGGTCAGTGGAGGGATCAATCCGCCGAGTGGTGGCAGACGTCTCCACCGACCCCATAACGGAGGCGCCGGCAACCCTCTCAAGAGTGAGGGGAGCCCTGAGGCGAGAAAAGCATATGAAAAACTCAGACAAGATCAACAAAGAGAAAATAAAGATAAGGGACGGAGGCGCTTATGCAAAGACCAGCGGCGGCTTCTTCACTTCCTTGCGGAAGCGGTTGGCTTTCGCGGCTGCCTCTTCCCGCTTGGTCGCGGCGGCCGCTCCCTTGAACTTCTTCGACCGGCCACCAAGCATACTCGGCCCGGCCCGGCGCTTCTTCGCGACGCCTTGAGCGTCCAAGCCGGCGGAGGAACTCGCGCTTGGCTGGCCAGCCTTTGGCTGGTGGCGCGGGGAGACTTCTCCCTCGGCCTCGTCGTCAGGCCGGTCAGCGAAAGTGGCCGAAGGCCTGGAGCCGCCTGCTTCTCCTCCTCCTCCCTCGGCGTCGGCCTCCATGGCCGCCGCCCCCAAGTCAGGATCGTCGACATCGCTCTCCGCCCGATCGGGGACAAACTGACGAGCCGGCCCCGCGGTGCCGGCCGAAGGAGGGACGAGAGGGTTCTGATTCAAAACAAAAACGGTCAGACTTGACAAGTCGGACTCGGCAACAAAAGAAACAGAAGAAGAAGGAAGACGACTTACAATAGGTGGGGTGTTGGCGCGCGAATACGGCTCCTTGCCGAACCGCCAGTCCACCGAGAGACCGCAGTTCGCGATGTAGTTCACCGTGTTCGCCACCTCCGCGTGAGGCATGTCCTTGGAGCACATCCGACTCGGGTCCCGATGACCGCTCATCTGGCAGATCAGGTGAGGTCGACCTTGGAGTGGGAGGACTCGGCGCGCCACGAAGGCGGCCAGCAAGTCGGCCCCGGTCAAGCCCTCCGACTGCATCAGCACTCGTAGTCGCGTGACGGCGGCGGCACCAGCGGGAGACAGCGTCTTGGCTCGGTGCGACCAGCTGGGGAGCCTTCCAGCCGGCGCGCCGGCTTCGTAAGCCGGCAGGTTAACCCAGTCACCTTCTGGGGCGACGTTCTTCACATAAAAATAGGACCGCTGCCACATCTTCATCGACTTAATCAGTGCGATGGTGGGAAACGGATTGTCGGCCACCGATCTCCGCATCGCGATAAATGCACCGCACTGGGCCAGCACGCCGGCAACGTGTGTGCCGAGCTTGGACTGGAAGAACTCACCCCAGAGCTCGATGGTGGGGCGAACGCCGAGGAAGCCTTCGCGCAGGGTGGCGAAGGCAGCCAGTAGCACCACCGTGTTCGGAGTAAGGTGGTGCGGCTAGAGCACGTGGAACTCCAAGAAGGAGCGGAAGAAGCCGCTTGCCGGCAGCCCCAGGCCACGCATAAGGTGCGAGCGGAATATGACCCGCTCGCCCTCCTCCGGCGCCGGCGATATTTCCCCCTCCGACGCGAGGCGGACCCGCACTAAGTCCCTGCCGGGCAGCTACCGTGTCTGGCGGAGGATCTCGATGTCGTCGTCATCAACCTCGGAGCCATCCCACACTCTAGAACATACAGCAGGAGGCGCGGCGGCGGAGGAAGAGCTCATCGCTGCAGGCACGGTGTGGTTTGGAGAAGCAGCAGTGAGAGGAAGAAGAAGCAAGAAGGAGCGAAAGGGAGTGGGGAGAATGGGCGCGCGTGCTTCGCCGCCCCCCTCCCCCCGCCTACTTGTAGGCTCGTGTGCTGAGAAGCCGAGGGGGCGGTCGTGGGATTAACTGCACCAGGGACCCCATGACCACCACGATTTACCACACAAAGTTACCACATGCAATAACCGCGCAGGAACCCCAACAATCTGCACGGCCACAACAAATCCGTTCGCATGCTGAGGAGCGGTAGTGGCGGGCCCCGCCTGTAGGCCTGTCCCGTCGCGCGCGTGGGTGAGCAGACTAGCTCAGCCACGTGGCGCCTCGCGACGGGTCCACCATGGGCGGCAACCCGGAAGCTTTTCAGGCACGCCGCCTGAACTCCGCCGCGACGTTCAAACTTTTTTAGGGGCAAGTCGGCCTTGAGCAAGTCCGACTCCAACTAGTCGGCTTGACAGAAGACGGCTAGCGAGGCCCAGATCCAACCGCCGGAGAGAAGAAACTGTTGAGGCTCCTCGACATGTCGCCCTCGGAGCCTCACCAGCTTCGGGGACTACTGTCGGAGTAATGGGCCACGGGTAGGCTAACCCAGGCCCAGAACCTTTGAAGACATTGAGGCAGACTGCGCCCCTCAAGACCCCAGGACAAAGAGCCTCCCTCTGAGAGTCAGCGGCGAGGCGGCCGACTGCCCACTCGCGGCCGAGTCCCAGGAACGACTTCAGGATAAGCCGACTCCTGACTGGCGACTTCCAGAGAAGCCGGCCTTGGGGAGTCGGCCCGCGACGCCAACAACCCCCATGCCCTCATAAAGAGGGACGGGACGGGGAGTGGCCATAGTAAGGTCCACTCCCACCCCTTTTCCAAGGGCAGGCATGGCTACAGTACGCCGTACCCGCAGAGATCTCCGTGCGGCGCGACACTATTGCCATGCCGGCCCTGATGTCAGCCCCAGAGGGCGGAGTCCTGTGCCCACGACAGCCTGCTGGTACGACCCAGGGATGATGGGTCCCACCAGTCGGCGGGCGTACGAAAGAGGGCGAGAGCGCCACCAGTCGGCCCGGATGGGAGTCGTCCACCAGGAGTCGGCCAACCCCTCCCACGGGCCCCACGCGCCATTAATCAGACGCGACAGGTAGTGGCCACAGTGATCGCCCGCTAGACGGCGGAGCTGTCGCCACGACCTCATGACCGAGCCTGCGTCATTAGAGACACGGCTACAGTAATCTACAGCCGGCAAGACCCGCCCGCGGTGGACGCGGACTGTCGGCTCCATACCGAGCCAGTCGGCGGGGCCCACCAGTAGGCGGGCCCCAGGAGTCGGTGGATAAGACGGTGGCCAAAGAGACTGACGGCTGGGCCCGTGCCCAGCCGGATTACCATTGTACCCCTTGGGGTAGGCCTATATAAACCCCCCAGGGCATCCATGCAAAGGGTTGGAATCCATTAGCACTAGACCAGGTCATATAGGAAGGAGAGAGCTGGCCTTGCCTTCTCCTACCTCCAAGAAACAGCTCGAGGAGCAACCGTGTAAACACTTCGCCATAGTGATCATGCGGAGACCCCGCAGAGCAGCAGTAGGGGTATTATCTCCCCGGAGAGCCCCGAAGCTGGGTAAGATTCACCGGCGTGCATGCCTTCGCCTTATCCCGTTTCCAGGCACCGGCGACGTTCTACTCGCCCCCACCATGATAAGCCATCCTTTGGCATATGTCACACCCAACCCCCGACAGGCCGGCAAGTTGAATGCTGAAAACAAGGAAAAGGAGCTGCATAGCGACGACGAGGAGGAGCCCCGGCGCCGAACACAGGAGGACAGAAGAAATTTCCTCCCCAAGTGAAAACAGTGAACATGATATACGCAACCCATATTCCCAAGCGGGAACGGAAGCATGCACTAAGGGACGTCTATGCGATGGAGCCTGTTGGCCCAAAGTTCAACCCATGGTCTTCTTGTTCGATCACTTACGATCGCAGGGACCACCCTACCAGTATCCGTCATGGCGGTTCTGCCGCATTGGTCCTTGACCCCATCATCGACGGATTTCACCTCACTCGAGTCCTTATGGACGGTGGCAGCAGCCTGAACCTGCTCTATCAGGATACGGTGTGCAAAATGGGTATCGACCCCTCGAGGATCAAACCCACAAAAACCACCTTTAAAGGTGTCATACCAGGTGTAGAGGCCTATTGCACGGGCTCAATCACACTGGAAGTGGTCTTCGGATCCCCGGACAACTTCCGAAGTGAGGAGTTGATCTTCGATATCATCCCCTTCTGCAGTGGCTATCACGCACTGCTCGGACGAACTGCATTCGCCAGATTCAATGCGGTACCGCATTATGCATACCTCAAGCTCAAAATGCCAGGACCTCGCGGGGTTATAACAGTTAATGGAAACACAGAACGCTCGCCCCGTATGGAGGAGCACACTGCGGCCCTCGCAGCAGAAGTACAAAGCAGCCTTCTGAGGCAAACCGCCAATTCGGTGATAAAGCCCCTGGACACCTTCAAGCGAGTCCGGAGTACCCTGCAACAGGATCGCCGGGCACGTTCTGAGCTCGCCTAGCAATCCGGCATCCGTCCTAGTCCCAGTCAAGCGGCGAAATTTGCATCCTGCGTCCATAATTACACACTCAAGATACCATGGGCATAGGCGGAGGCACGGGTATGGCACGGCCCACAATGCGGCTCAACCGCCTCAGGACCCATATATCTTTACCATTTTCTTCCTTTCAGGACCGTATTCTCTGAAGGCCCTCTCCGACACCCTGATTATCGGACCCATCACGGGAAGGAAACACCAAGGAAGCAAGAAGCTTTGACGTACAAGGGAATCCCCAGGTGGTCTCTGATAACGATCGCTATACCTATTTTACATACCCACACGCAGCCTGCCCTTGGATAGGACATGTCAAATAGTCCTATTTTTGCTTATTGCACTACTTGTATACATACGCTTTGACGTATCATTTAAATAACAATGCACAGTGTTAGCTTATTATTGCCTTCCTTCATCCTTTTCCCTGTCTGCTCATTTACGACAAACTGCAACTGTACATTCTGGTACATCCAGTGCGCCAGGGGCTTCAGTGTACCCCATAACACGGCAAGAAAAGTCCGAACACTTTCGATAGTGCGGCACCCCGAACTTATAGCATTATATGCATCAGCTCCGAATCATGTCTTGGGTCAATAGTTGGGTTTGCCCGGCTCCCATGTTTTGGTACCTTACGTTCCGCTATATCGGCTAAGGTAGCACTAGGAGAAATACTGCGATTGTGTCCCGGTTCTTCCGGACGAGCACCTCAGTAGAGAAAGCCGAAAACTGACTGTCATGATGCGGCGAGAGCTGGTCGCTATTCGAGAGGTCTCAAATCCTTAAAGATTTCTTCCGCTTTGGGCGAGGAATCGGCCTTGTATGATTTAGGCGTATATAGCGCCCCAAGTTCAGCCTTCCGAATACTAGGGGCTTCGCCAAAATTTAAAATTTTAGACTTCTATGGCTAAGTGAGAGTGATAAAGTTGTATAGTCCGATTGCCTTGTTCGATGCGCTAAAAACCTCCTTAAAGGACCAATTTTTTTGGATAAAGAGTGTTTAAGATTTATCCCGAACACGTCAGTACTAGTTACATGGGGGCAGAAGCCGACGACTGGCCAACTCTCAGATTTTATAAACGGCCGCACAGAAGGTAATATTTTAAATCGACAAGCGTTATATAGCACACATGAACTCGTTTTCATATTACAGGATCACATGAGTACATTCATTCAAATATTACATCCTTAGCACATTCCTCCGCCACAAGGCAGGCACCCTTCAGGACACTGTCATAATACTTTTCAGGGTGGTGATGCTCCTTGCCCTCCGGTGGCCCCTCCTTCAGCAGCTTCTTGGCGTCCATCTTCGCCCAGTGCACTTTCGCACGGGCAAAGGCCCTTGCCCGCACCTTCAATACAGACGGACCGCTTTATGACTTCAAACCATGGGCAGGCATTCACAAGCCGCTTTACCAGGCCGAAGTAGCTGCCAGGCAGGGGCTCGCCAGGCCACATCTGGAGTATGAGACCCTTCATGGCTAGTTCGGACGCCTTGTGAAGCTCGACCAATTGCTTCAGCTAGTCGCTCAAGGGCATCGGATGTTCGGTCCCGGTATATTGAGACCAGAACAACTTTTCCGTCGAGCTCCCTTCCTCAGCCCGATAGAACTCCGCGGCATCCGATACGCTGCTAGGTAGATCTGCGAACACTCCTGGAGAGCTCCGAATTCGGGTAAGTAAAAGGAAAGTTTCCTTCACATGCTTGCTTTACATAATGAGTGCCTTACCCGCTGCTATCTTCTTGACTGCTTGAATCTCCTGGAGGGCCTTTTGAGCTTCGGCCTTGGCATTTTGTGCGTTCTCGAGGGCATTCGCAAGCTCGGACCCCTGCGTCTTAGAGTCACGCTCCAAGGACTCATATTTTTTGACAAAATCCTGAAGCTCTTGCTGAACCTCGCCGTCTCGGGCCTCTTGCTTCTCGCGCTCGATGCGCTCCTGGGCCGCTCTGTCTTCGGCCTTGGACATCGCCTTCTTCAGGGCCGCCACTTCGGTCATGGCCCCTAGCAAAATTCATGATCATCCTATGATCTAATAACCACTTTTTTCTTTATCAATATACAGACAGGGTATCACTTACCTCTGTTCTCTTCGAGCTGCCTCTTGGTAAGGCCGAGCTCTTCCTCGGACCACTCAAAGTCCCGCTTCAGTCCGAAGACCTCCGCAGTACGAGCGGCAGCGGCCAGCAGTGAAGCCTGCTTATTCACATAGACATATTCTGATTAGACTCCTGTGATTGTTATTTGATCCTCTCTTCGGCCTTTTTTAGCGAACACCAAACAGAGCATCAGGGGCTACTGTCTATGATGTGATATTTTCTCATAATTCCATTACTTACCTCAAAGCCTATTAGGAGGCTGGCACAAGCTTCGGTCAATCCGCTTTTGGCAGACCGAACCTTCTCAACCACCGCACTCATGATAGTGCGGTGCTCTTCGTCAATGGAAGCGCTGGGAAGCGCTTCCAGCAAGTTTTCTAATGCCTCTGGATGTACAAAGGCCATCAGCACAGATGGCTCACCCCCCTTAGCGAGGGGTCGCCTGACAGAATTCGGAACCACTGGAGTGTCCAGTGCAGTATCCGGCTGGGGGCCAAACTTGTTGCGGCCCCCGTCATTAGAACCCATGGGAGTCTTACCCCCCACGCGCCCGGCATCTGGGATGTCGCCTCGGTCCGATGCCCTTTGAGACAACACCTCGATGTTGTCTGTGAGCCAGGGGGAGGTGGCTGTCGGGAGTGAATCGTTGTTCATCGCCGACTGGCCCAAAGACTCATCCAAAGAAGACACGTTGATACGGGCTTTGGATGGACTGCATGATCATGTTTGACACGATAAGAAGCAATAAAACAAAACATACCAGAACTATTATAGTATCCGGATACTTACGACTTCGCCAGGGGCTTGTCCCTGGGCAACCACTCCTCGTCGCTGTAAGCGGCTGTTGTGGAGTGGTCCGGAAGGAGGGTCCTTCCCTTCTTGGACCCTTCGGCCTCCCCAGATGGGGCGGCCTTCCTTTTCTTGTCCTCCCCAGTTGGGGGGGAGAGAACTTTCCTCTTCCTCCTCCTCGTTTTCGTGGGAGGAGTGTGCCTCGGTGTTTTCGGACGATGAGTCCAATACAACCTTGCGCCGGAGACCTTTCCTGGTCCCCGCGGCCTTCTTCTTGGCCTTCTTTTCCGGCGCCTCATAGGGCGCTGGAACCAACATCTCCGTTAAGAGAGCCCTTGCTGGATCTTCGGGCAATGGGGTCGGACAATCGATCCGCTCCGCTGTCGCTACCCAGTCCTGTTAAAATGGCATGGAGGCTCAGATCCCTCACATGATTATACTAGGGAAAGGAATATCTTATGAGATATAAAGAGCTTACCGGATTGGCAGGGCGCTTTGCGCTGAGTCCGCGATCCTCGGTAAGGGAAGGAGGTACCTCGGCGGCCTTGAACAGCACCTTCCAGACGTCTTTCTGCGTCGTTTCAAAAAGCTCTCGCAGCGTCTGGTGCTTGGCTGGGTCGAACTCCCACATATTGAATGCCCGTCTTTGACATGGAAGGATCCGGCGGAAGAGCATGACCTGGACCACGTTAACAAGCTTGATTTTCTTGCTTATCATGTTTTTAACACAGTTCTGGAGTCCGATCAGCTCTACCGATGAACCCCATGATAGGCCCTTCTCTTTCCAGGAGGTGAGCCGCGTGGGGATGCCGGATCGAAATTCGAGGGCCGCCACCCAGTTGGTGTCGCGCGGCTCGGTAATGTACAACCACCCCGATTGCCACCCTTTCACGGTCTCCACCTAGGAGCCTTCGAGCCAGGTGACGTTGGGAATTTTGCCCACCATGGCGCCTCCGCACTCCGCTTGCTGGCCTACCACTACCTTCGGTTTCACGTTGAAGGTCTTCAGCCATAGGCCGAAGTGGGGCTTGATGTGGAGGAAGGCCTCACACACGATGATAAACACCGAGATGTTGAGGATGAAATTGGTGGCCAGATCATGGAAGTCCAGCCCGTAGTAGAACATGAGCCCGCGGATAAATGGGTGGAGGGGAAATCCCAGTCCGCAGACGAAGTGGGTGAGGAATACAACCCTCTCATGGGGTTCTGGAGTAGGGACGATCTGCCCCGCGTCTGGGAGCCGGTGCGCGATGTCTGTGGCCAAGTATCCGGCTTCCCGGAGCTTCGTAATGTTCTCCTCCGTAACGGAGGAGACCATCCACTTGCCTCCCGCTCCGGACATGTTTGGAATGGCTTTGCGGAGAAAATGAGAACTTGGGCTCTAGAGCCCGAGTGTGCGAGAATGGACGGGCAGGGGAAGAAGAAGGCGTGGGTGAAAAAGAGGAATCCTTGTCCCTTTATAAAGGCGGTAGAAACTGTGCGCCTCCCTACTTGCCCCATAAAATCGCTTATTCCCCCAAGCGCCGTGATTGATGGCACGGTTGGGTTACCCATATCCGTATTGATGAGAATCCCATGATAAGGGGAACACGATCTCTACTTCGACAAGACGTGCCAATAAAACCGCCTCGCAACACGTGCAGTGGCAGGCAGGGAGAAACGGTTCGTAATGACCGGGACACGGCAGGACGTCACGTTATAAAAAGTTGTCAGCAGATTAGATTTGTGGAATAATATACTCTCTACAGTGGTATGTGGAATTTATTTTGCAGAGCCGGACACGATCCTTGTGTTCAAAATCTTCTATGGAGTATTCGGAGAAGGAACCCGCCTTGCAATGCCGAAGACAATCTGCGCGCCGGACTCATCGTCATTGAAGCCTGGTTCAGGGACTACTGAGGGAGTCCTGGATTAGGGGGTCCTCGGACAGCCGTACTATATACTTTGGCCGGACTGTTGGACTATGAAGATACAAGATTGAAGACTTCGTCCCGTGTCCGGGTGGGACAATCCTTTGTGTGGAAGGCAAGCTTGGCAATTCGGATATGTAGATCTCCTCCCTTGTAATCGACTCTATGTAACCCTAGCCCCCTCCGATGTCTATATAAACTGGAGGGTTTAGTCCGTAGGACAGAACAACAATCATAATCATAGGCTAGCTTTTAGGGTTTAGCCTCTACGATCTCGTGGTAGATCAACTCTTGTAATACTCATATCATCAAGATCAATCAAGCATGAAGTAGGGTATTACCTCCATCGAGAGGGCCCTAACCTGGGTAAACATTGTGTCCCCCGAGTCCGGTTACCATCAGCCTTAGACGCACAATTCGGGACCCCCTACCCGAGATCCGCCGATTTTGAAACCGACAATGACCACCATCGAATAGCTACACTACAGAGGTCTCATCAGGAGTGATGTAAGAGGTTCCACCCTCGGCACTCGATGGTAACTCTGCAAAGTTGTTCAACTAGGGGGGGTGATGTGCGGTGTCGGGGCCTGGACGTCGATCACGTTGATCGAGTCATCGAACATAAAGTGGGGTAACTGGGACAAGGTGGGGGTCACTGATGGATCACTAACCAACCTATACTAAGCAGTTTGGAATAAGCAGGTAAGGTAACAATAAGCAGGTAACAAAAACAGGCTATGCATCAGAGTAGGATCATACAGATAGCAGTAGTAGTTCTAATGCAAGCATAAGAGGGAAAGAAATGGGCGATATCAAAATGCTCAAGGGGGTTTGCTTGCCTGGAATCTCTGTTAAAAAGGAAGAAGGCTTGTTGGAGACGTAGTCGATCATAGGGGCGGCATCGGTCTCGGGGTCTACCAGAGAGAAGAGGGGGAAGAAACAGTAAATACAGAGCAAGAAGATGCATCACTAAGCATTACATGACAATAGGCAGAGCTAGGGTTGTCCTAACATAGTACTACACGTTGCAGACGGAGGGGATAAACATCCGAGGATGAATTCCCGGCGTTAGACGAATTCCGGACAGGTGGAAGAGAGGGGACGGTTCCATGTTAAGCATGCTAGGGGCATGTGACAGGTGAATGGACCGCGCACTCAGATTTGTTGGATTTTTCTGAGCAACTTTCATGTAGAGAACATTTTCATCGGAGTTACGGTTTATTTTCTATGAATTTTCAAAGTTTTAAACATTTACTGGAATTAATTAAATTAACAGAAAAGAAATGTGACGTCAGCATGATGTGTTGATGATGTCAGCAGTCAACAGACTCGCTGACCAGGTCAAACCTGACTTGTGGGTCCCACCTGTCATAGAGAGTGGGGCTAACAGGGGTTTATTTTAATTAGACAGAGTTAATTAGCAGTAGGGCCCCACATTTCAGTGACTGATTAGGTTAACTAATTATTTTTATTTATAAAAATGTTTTAGTTAGAGGATTAAGCGGTGGGGCCTGTGTGTCAGTGGCACTGAGTGCCCAGTCAGCATAGTTGACCACGGTCAACATGGTCAACTGGGTCCAGGGGGCCCACGGGCAGCGACCCAGAGGTGGGCCCCGCCGGCACCGGAGCAACGCCGGCGAGACCATCCGCGGCGGCCGAATGCTGGAGACGGCCGGAATCGCCAGCGCATCATTTGAGCCATGGTCGGGCGCGTTCAGAAGCTGACGATCTCGCGCGTCGAATGCTACCAACGTTTGGGCCTGGGAATGGCCGGAACATCGCCGGCAACGAGCGCGGCGGACGGCAGTTCGGGCGTGGACAGGGATCGCACTACGGGGCTCCAAAACGACCGCGGTTGGTCGCGTTCGAACGCGGGCTCAATGCCGCGTCGCGCGGTGTGGTCGGTTAAACTCGGGGGTGACCGGAACTGCGCCAGCGACGAGCTAAGGCGGCGCAGGAGTTTGGGCTCTAGTGGAAACGAGGCTAGGAGGAACGGGGAGGCATGCTAGTGGTGGCGTTGGACTCGCACGAGCTCCCGGAGCTCGATGCGAGGCTCAGCCACGTGTTACAGTGGCGAAGGCCACGACGGCGAGCTCGTCGGCGGCGGTGCGTGCAGGTGCTAGCGGAGCGGCGGCTACGGACGACTAGAGGGGGGTTGGGTGTTGGGTTTCGTAGTAATTTCAAAAAATTTCCTACGCACACGCAAGATCATGGTGATGCATAGTAACGAGAGGGGGAGAGTGTGATCTACGTACCCTTGTAGATCGACAACGGAAGCGTTAACTTGGTTGATGTAGTCGTACGCTTCACGGCCCGACCGATCAAGCACCGAAACTACGGCACCTCCGAGTTCTAGCACACGTTCAGCTCGATGACGATCCCCGGACTCCGATCCAGCAAAGTGTCGGGGAAGAGTTCCGTCAGCACGACGGCGTGGTGACGATCTTGATGTACTACTGTCGCAGGGCTTCGCCTAAGCACCGCTACAATATTATCGAGGACTATGGTGGAAGGGGGCACCGCACACGGCTAAGAATATGATCACGTGGATCAACTTGTGTGTCTAGGGGTGCCCCTTGCCTCCGTATATAAAGGATCCAAGGGGGGGTGTGGCCGGCCCTAGTAGGAGGCGCGCAGGAGGAGTCCTACTCCTGCCGGGAGTAGGACTCCCCTCCCTTTCCTTGTCCAAGTAGGAGAGGGGGAAGGAGAGAAGGAAAAGGGGGGCGCCGCCCCTCCCTCCTTGTCCAATTCGGACTAGGGGGAGAGGGGGCGCGCGACCTGCCCTCGCAGCCCCTCCTCTTCTCCACTTTAGGCCCATGAACACTTCCCCGGAACACTTCCGGTGTCCGAATATAGCCGTCCAATATATCAATCTTTATGTCTCGACCATTTCGAGACTCCTCGTCATGTCCGTGATCACATCCGGGACTCCGAACTAACTTCGGTACATCAAAACTCATAAACTCATAATATAACTGTCATCGAAACCTTAAGCGTGCGGACCCTACGGGTTCGAGAACAATGTAGACATGACCGAGACACGTCTCCGGTCAATAACCAATAGCGGAACCTGGATGCTCATATTGGCTCCTACATATTCTCTAAAGATCTTTATCGGTCAGCCGCATAACAACATACGTTGTTCCCTTTGTCATCGGTATGTTACTTGCCCGAGATTCGATCGTCGGTATCCCATACCTAGTTCAATCTCGTTACCGGCAAGTCTCTTTACTCGTTCCGTAATACATCATCTCACAACTAACTCATTAGTTGCAATGCTTGCAAGGCTTATGTGATGTGTATTACCGAGAGGGCCCAGAGATACCTCTCCGACAATCGGAGTGACAAATCCTAATCTCGAAATACGCCAACCCAACATGTACCTTTGGAGACACCTGTAGAGCACCTTTATAATCACCCATTTATGTTGTGACGTTTGGTAGCACACAAAGTGTTCCTCCGGCAAACGGGAGTTGCATAATCTCATAGTCATAGGAACATGTATAAGTTATGAAGAAAGCAATAGCAACATACTAAACGATCGGGTGCTAAGCTAATGGAATGGGTCATGTCAATCAGATCATTCATCTAATGATGTGATCCCGTTAATCAAATAACAACTCTTTGTCCATGGTTAGGAAACATAACCATCTTTGATTAACGAGCTAGTCAAGTAGAGGCATACTAGTGACACTCTGTTTGTCTATGTATTCACACATGTATTATGTTTCCGGTTAATACAATTCTAGCATGAATAATAAACATTTATCATGATATAAGGAAATAAATAATGACTTTATTATTGCCTCTAGGGCATATTTCCTTCATTGGGAAGGGCACGTTCGGTGCAGGAGCTCACCGCGGGAGCGTGGGGACTAGGTAGTGAGCTCAGGGAGGATCGGTGCTGCAGATTGACGGCGAGGTCGTGCGGTGGTTGTAGAGGAGGAAGAGGAAGACTGCGACGGCGGAGGTCCCTCCCGGTCCCGATCCGTTGTCGAGGAAGAAGAGGAGGACCATGCCGGAGCTCCTGGACTTGACGGAGCGGCGTATGGGTGACGGTGGACGCGGCTACAACTAATGGCGACGATGGTGGCGCTCGGGCATTCGCCCAAATGGAAGCAGAGAGGGGGCGAGGGGGAATCTGATGGGGAGAGGGAGAGGCGGAGCGGGGCAAGTGGTGAGGTGAGTGGGAGAGGGGATCGAGGGGGCGTTGGCTGCCCTATCCCCTCGTCGGAGCCGGCAAGGGGGTCCGGTGGAGACGCGCGCGCGGTTGCTCGCGCCGTGGGGAGGGGGAAGACGACAGGGGGGAGTGGCCCGGCTCGGGTGGGTTAGGTGGGCTGGCCCAGGTGGGTTCGGTCCAGGGAGGGGGTTCCTCTTTCCTCTCCCTCTCCCTTTTCTTTTTCTTTTTTTTAAGTTTTGCTTTTTCTTTTTAACAACTTTCTATTTTAGCTATTTTAGGCCATTTAGACACTTTGCAAAAATGTTGGTTCACCACCAATATTACCAGAAGAATACTTTCCACATGATGAACATTTTATTTTTCATGTTTGAGCATTTTTGAATTTCACACATAATTTGAAATTGAATTCAACTAGAATTTTTTCATGGAATACTGATCAAAGTGACTAAGCACTGTCATAGCAAGATAATTAGCTTGATCTCAGGGATTACTGTAGCATCATTACACCGGGGTGTTACCTGGGCTTCCTCAAATGCCCTAGGTCTTTGTGAGCAAGCAAGTTGAATGCACACCCACTTAGTTTCTTTTGATGAGTTTTCATACATTTATAGCTCTAGTGCATCCGTTGCATGGCAATCCCTACTCCTCGCATTGACATCAAGTGATGGGCATCTCCATAGCCCGTTGATTAGTCGCGTCAATGTGAGACTTTCTCCTTTTTTGTCTTCTCCACACAACCCCCATCATTATATTCTATTCCACCCATAATGCTATGTCCATGGCTCACGCTCATGTATTGCGTGAAAGTTGAAAAAAGTTTGACATTACTAAAGTATGAAACAATTGCTTGGCTTCTCATCGGGGTTGTGCATGATGAGAGCATTTTTGTGTGACGAAGATGAAGCATAGCCAAACTATATGATTTTGTAGGGATGAGCTTTCTTTGGCTATGTTATTTTGAGAAGACATAATTACTTGGTTAGTATGATTGAAGTATTATTGTTTTTATGTCAATATTAAACTTTTGTCTTGAATCTTATGGATCTGAATATTCTTGCCGCAATAAAGAAGATTACATTGATAAATATGTTAGGTAGCATTCCACATCAAAAATTATGTTTTTATCATTTACCTACTCGAGGACGAGCAGGAATTAAGCTTGGGGATGCTTGATACGTCTCCAACGTATCTATAACTTTTGATTGTTCCATGCTACTATATTATCCATCTAGGATGTTTTATATGCATTTATATGCTATTTTATATGATTTTTGGGACTAACCTATTAACCTAGAGCCCAGTGTGAGTTTCTGTTTTTCCTTATTTTTGAGTACCGCAAAAAAGGAAAACCAAACGGAGTCCAATTGACCTGAAATTTCACGGAGATTATTTTTGGACCAGAAGAAGCCCACGGAGCATCGGAGATGGGCCAGAAGAGTCTCGAGGAACCCCACGAGGGTGGGGGCGCGCCCTACCCCCCAGGGCGCGCCCCCTACCTCGTGGCCGCCTCGGAGACCCCCCTGACTTGTTCCCAACGCCAAAACCTCTTATATATACCCAAACTTCCAGAACATAACCTAGATCGGGAGTTCCACCGCCGAAAGCCTCTGTAGCCACCGAAAACCAATCTAGACCCGTTCCGGCACCCTGTCGGAGGGGGGAATCCCTCTTCGGTGGCCATCTTCATCATCCCGACGCTCTCCATGACGATGAGGGAGTAGTTTACCCTCAGGGCCGAGGGTATGTACCAGTAGCTATGTGTTTGATCTCTCTCTCTCTCTCCCGTATTCTTGATTCACACGATCTTGATGTATCGCGAGCTTTGCTATTATAGTTGGATCTTATGATGTTTCTCCCCCTCTATCTCCTTGTGATGAATTGAGTTTTCCCTTTGAAGTTATCTTATCAAATTGAGTCTTTAAGGATTTGAGAACACTTGATGTATGTCTTGCATGTGCTAATCTATGGTGACAATGGGATATTACGTGATCCACTTGATGTATGTTTTGGTGATCAACTTGCGAGTTCCGTGACCTCGTGAACTTATGCATAGGGTTTGGCACACGTTTTCGTCTTGACTCTCCGATAGAAACTTTGGGAACTCTTTGAAGTTCTTTGTGTTGGTTGAATAGATGAATCTGAGATTGTGTGATGCATATCGTATAATCATACCCACGGATACTTGAGGTGACATTGGAGTATCTAGGTGACATTAGGGTTTTGGTTGATTTGTGTCTTAAGGTGTTATTCTAGTACGAACTCTAGGATAGATTGAACGGAAAGAATAGCTTCGTGCTATTTTACTACGGACTCTTGAATAGATTGATCATAAAGTATAACTTTGAGGTGGTTTCATACCCTACAATAATCTCTTTGTTTGTTCTCCGCTATTAGTGACTTTGGAGTGACTCTTTGTTGCATGTTGAGGGACTGTTATATGATCCAATTATGTTATTATTGTTGAGAGAACTTGCATTGGTGAAAGTATGAACCCTAGGCCTTGTTTCAACGGATTGCAATACCGTTTTCTCTTACTTTTATCATTAGTTACCTTGCTGTTTTTATATTTTCAGATTACAAAAACCTAAATCTACCATCCATATTCCACTTGTATCACCATCTCTTCGCCGAACTAGTGCACCTATACAATTTACCATTGTATTGGGTGTGTTGGGGACACAGGAGACTTTTTGTTATTTGGCTGCAGGGTTGCTTGAGAGACCATCTTCATCCTACGCCTCCCATGGAGTGATAAACATTAGGTCATCCACTTGAGGGAAATTTTCTACTGTCCTACAAACCTCTGCACTTGGAGGCCCAACAATGTCTACAAGAAGAAGGTTGTGTAGTAGACATCAGCATGCCTTTGCCGTCCGCCATGGCAGACGGCAAAGAAGCTGATTCCAGTAGTGTGATGTCTACTACAGAACTTTATTCTTGTAGACTCATGATGGGCCTCCAAGCGCAGAGTTTTGTAGGACGGTGGCATTTTTCCCTCAACTGGATGACCTAAGGTTTATCAACCCATGGGAGGCGTAAGATGAAGATGGTCTCTCTCAAACAACCCTGGAACCAAATAATAAAAAGTCTCTTGTGTCCCCAACACACCTTGTAGGACGGTAGCATTTTTCCCTCAACTGGATGACCTAAGGTTTATCAACCCATGGGAGGCGTAAGATGAAGATGGTCTCTCTCAAACAACCCTGGAACCAAATAATAAAAAGTCTCTTGTGTCCCCAACACACCAAATATAATGGTAATTTTTATATGTTTACTAGTTAAACGAAGATATGGTGATACAAGCATAGTGATGGTAATAGATATTGATTTTTGTAATAGGAACAATAAAAAACAGCAAGGTAGCAATTGATAAAAGGAGCACAAATGGTATTGCAATGCTTGAAAATGAGGACTAGGGTCCGTACTTTCACTAATGCAATCTCAATAATGCTAATATAATTGGATCATATAACCATCCCTCAACGTGCGATGAAGAATCGCTCCAAATTTCCTATCTAGTGGAGAACATAAGAAGAAATTGTTTGTAGCTATTCTTTCTGATCGATCTATCAAAGAGTTCATACTAAAATAACACCAAATTATTCTTTCTGATCGATCTATCAAGAGTTCGTACTAAAATAACACCAAAGCAAATTCAGATTCATAATACTCAATCCAACACAAAGAACCTCAAAGAATGCCCCAAGATTTCTACCGGAGAAACAAAAGACGAGAATATGCATCAACCCCTATGCATAGATTACCCCAATGTCACCTCGGGAATCCACAAGTTGAGTGCCAAAACACATATAAGGTGAATCAATATGATACCCCATTGTCACCACGGGTATTCATAGCAAGACATGCATCAAGTGCTCTCAAATCCATAAAATTATTCAATCCGATAAAATGAAATCTCAAAGGGAAAACTTAATTCACAACAAGAGAGAGAGGGGAAAACACCATATGATCCAACTATATTAACAAAGCCCGTGATACATCAAGATCGTGACATCTCAAGAACACGAGAGAGAGAGAGAGAGATTAAACACATAGCTACTGGCACAAACCCTCAGCCCCGAGGGTAGACTACTACCTCCTCATCATGGTGGCCGTCGAGATGATGAAGATGGCCACCGGTGATTATTTCCCCCTCCGACAGGGTGCCGGAATGGGATCTAGATTGGTTTTTTGTGGCTATAGAGGCTTGTGGCGGCGAAACTTCTGATCTCCCGACTTTCCTAGGGTTTTTGGAATATTTGGAAACTTATAGGGCGAAGAGGCGGTGCGGGAGGCCACCGAGGTGGGCACAACCCACCAGGGTGCGGCTGGGCCCCCAGGCGCGCCCAGGTGGGTTGTGCCCCCCTTGCGAAACCCCTCTGGTACTTCTTTGGACCAAGTTGTGTCTTCTGGTCCATAAAAAATCCCCAAAAAGTTTTGCTGCGTTTGGACTCCGTTTAGTATTGATTTTCTGCAATGTAAAAAATAAGCAAAAAACAGCAACTGGTACTGGGCACTATGTTAATAGGTTAGTCCCAAAAATGATATAAAGTTGCTATAAAATGACTGTAAAACATGCAAGAATGATAATATAACAGCATGAATACTTCATAAATTATAGATACGTTGGAGATGATGCTTCCAGCTCGGATGCATAATCATGAATACTTCATAAATTATGCAAGACATGAAGCTCATGCAGTACTCTGTGGATGATGCTTCCAGCCCGGATGCATAATCATGAGAAGTTAATTAATGGGTAAGGAATCAAGCATATATAATATATGCTTCACTAGAGTTCAACAAAGGCACATGTGCAAAAGAAGAAGAGTTCAACAAAGGCAAATAATAAAATGATTTCTTTCTAACCACCACTCGCTAACTTGATCACAGAGAGAAACCTCAGGGCAGCTCCAGTGTGGATCATCAAATGAAGGGCATAAAATAAAAACGAATAGTGGGCGAGGTGAAAGCTATCCAACCGGAGGGAAAAATGTTTGTCCCTTGTTTGGCCTCCTTCCTTTGACATGGATATCTAGCTCAATAGTGAACAAACCATACATTTAAATAGTTGCAAACCTATGCAATCACAACCAAAAGCATTGGATGTTCAACAAGTATTTACATCCATCGTTCCCTAAAGCTCTGGTCCGGTTGCCCATGCCAAAGGTCCCAATTTTCGACCTCATTTTCACTCAACATTTTTGCATGGCACTTCAACATGGTAGCATGGTAGTCTTGTGCAAACTTCGCCGCATCTGGATCCAAGTTTGGACACAAAAGTGGCTTTCATCATCGGCTTATTCTCCTCAAGTTTGAACTTCTTGTTTTGCATGTCCATGAAGAAGCCAAACCTCTCCATCTTCTACTCCTCCTTGACCTCATAGAGTTTGACATATGCCTCCTCCTTCTTGACCATGACTTCATCAAACTTCTCCATTATCTTGGTCGTCGCCCCTTCTCGCTTCTCTTTCTCCACCCCCACTTCCTCCCTGGTTCCTAGGCCTTTTGACTAGAGCAAGCTCTTATTTTTTGGATCATCATCTTCATCTTAATTTGCCGTGGTGGTCTTGACGGAATAGCAATAAATGCAAGCCACTTGATTTGCTCATTTGTCTTGCGCGCCCGTGGTGGTCTTGATCGAGTTTGCATTTATTCATCCAACAATGCATAAATATGAAGTGCTTGTTCTCCGTTCTTGTGGTTCAACATGCACACACCGGGTTATCCAAGGAATACAATAGCATGGTCAATAACTTACAAAAATGAGAAAATTAGTCAAATGACCACCACATAGAGCAACAAGCCACATAAATTATGAGTCTTGATGTGCCACCCCACTAAGCTGTCGGTTATCACTCGTTTGAAGAATTCGCAAAACTTGTTGACGACCTCTTGAATAATGTGCCATTGATGGCCTAGCAACTTCAGATTGCAATCATGTATCAGTTACGTATGAATTGGATTATATATTTTTCTTCTCATGAAACCAATCAAGCACACTTCGCCAAAATGTCATGCGCTTTCGCCCTATATATGTCAGGAACAGGTCCACACTAGTGGTAAACCACACGTCACATATCAACTCATCCTCCTTGTAGGAGTATGTGGATCCATGCTCTTCTTCTTTGGGTCTGCGCCCAGCGGCTAGTAGTCGTTCGGTTCAAAGTAGAGTTGCTTGGTGCACACCTATTGGGTGTTCGACTACGTCTATTGTTTTGGCTGGGAGTTATCCACTTGTCCTCGTAGCCACTTCTGTCATGGATAATGTTCATCATCCCTCATCATTTGCCGCTGCTGCACTTGGTTGAGTCATTCTGCCAAACAGTGAGCGAAGACTGATATATGAGAGATCCATAATTGATTTTCGTGGCTGATTGCTCCATGAAGTAGTCATTTTTTAGATCGACAGAAAACGACGCTCAATGGCCAGAGGTAAAAGAGGTCATGGACTGCTGCAGTGATTTATGGATGTAGGACGTACCGAGGTGTTGGGTGGCTTCAACTGGGCGGCTCAGAGCTGCGATTGACTAGGCGGCATTGGCTTCTCCACCACCTTCTTCCACTTTCAAGGATGAGCTACAGCCTGACCCTCTTCCACCGTTTTGTCTGCCTTCTTCTCTTGCCTTGATGTGTTAGCCTTGGCGTAGCGCAGTCGTGACCTCCATTTGGTCCGGGTCCTGCGGGATGATGAACATCATCTTCGACTCCTCTAACGTCTCCATAGCGGTGGCAGATGACAAAACAGGGGAGGGCGACAGCACTTGTGGCAGAGGCATCAAGAGGGGTGGGTTGTCGCTTGGGAGGACGGGCAGGATTGTGACAATGTGCAGGCTCCGATTCGGTTTTGGGTGGGTCCATGACGTTGGAGTCCAACATTGCGGACATTTGGACTCCCACAAACCGATTTGGTGCCCATCTGCGGGGTTTCAGACGTGCGGACCGGTCTGGACAATTTCAACAAGTATCCTTAGATGGCTAAAAGTATTCATACGGCCCGGTCCAAACATTGGCGTGATGTTTGTGATCCGCGTTGGAGTTGAGCTAACACTTTTGGTCATTCTATACTAGTTATTCCCTACTTTTCAAATGGACCACTAGATGTAGCATTCACTCGTCACAACATCAAGATAACTATTAGCTAGTCAAGAAAAACACACCCTGATAATGGACTACTTTATCCAAAAACGAAATTGGACTTAGGATTCTTCAAATCCGCTGCAACGAAGGGGTAATTGCCTGATACCTCCTCCTTAGTGCTCTTTGCGCCACATAGTGACGTAAAGCTCATGCTCCCATCTCACGTGGGCCAGCCCAAAAACGCGAGCTGCTCGCATGCTCGGTCATCACCCCATCGCTCACTTGGTTGATGGCTGACTGGTCGACCGTTGACTTTTGAAAAAATATCATGGATTTGAAAAAAGGTTCATTAATTTGAAAAATGTTCACGAATTTGAAAAAATCATGAATTTGAACAGGAGTACACAATTTGAAAATATTTAGGAATATATAAATATTCAGAATTTTAAAAAATCACTAATTTGGAAAAAATTCATGAGTTTGAAAAAAGGTCAGGAAAATAAAAAAGATATCACAAATTTGAAAAAAAAGTCGAATTTAAAAAAAGTTCATGGATTTGAAAACATGCTCGTAGATTTAAAAAAATGTTTGTGAATTTGAAAAGGCTCACCAATTTGAAAAATGTTCATGATTTTAAAAAGTTTGAATTAGAAAAAAGTCTATGAATTTGAAAAAAATAACAAATTGGAGAAAAGTTTATGAATCTAAAAATTGTTCCTAAATTTGAAAAAGTGCAAGAATTTAGAAAAATTTCATGAATTTGAAAAAGGATCCATGAATCTGAGAAAAGTTCATGAATTTGGGATTTTTTGTGTATTGGACAAAAAAGAAAAACCAAATAAACTCAATCATGGAAAAACTAGAGAAAACCCGCCATAGGTAAAAACGAGTGCAACCATCTAGAAGGTTTCCAAAATCGGTGATAAATGAATTTGAAAAAAGTGCAGGAATTCCTTTTTCAAATTCATGAACATTTGAAAATCTTCTAGATTGTGGAACCATCTAGAAGGTTTCCAAAATTGTGAATTTGAAAAGGTGCATGAATTTTTAAAATGTTCATGATGTGTAGGCGTTGGGTATGGTTACTGCGTTAACCAGTGCACCAAGTGCCAAATAGGAAAACACCAATTGCCTACCTAAACTTAATATACTCAAAATTCATGGTTACAATCTTTTACAGCGACGGGGGCTCAAAATTTGAGCATGTACATATTAGGGATTCACAATAGAGGACAAGATGTGAGAGGTTAATATCACGAGGAGATCTAACCATCCACAACCGAAGTTTGTTGTTCATCATCTGCTACAGGTTAGCATTTTGTAGAGTGCATGCGGTTGAAGGCCACGTGCCAATTTCTCCATGTGCGTTGAAGTGTCATGAACATGATTGTGCTACGAAGCACAATGCTCCATATTTGGTGATAGGAGGAGATCGCAAGCCACGCTATGTTCCATATTTGGTGATAGGAGGAGAGTGCAAGCCAAATGTCTTCGACGGGCATTGCAACACAAAATGTTGATTGCCGAGGACTAGAAACCAAACAACTCAAAGAAGGAGGACAAAAAAAGAAGTCGTCAAACTGTGTTAGCTGGTGCTAGTGAATAAATGGCAGTTGGCGAAGTCGAGGAAGGTGATGTTGTTACAGAAGGCACAAGCCTAGTCTTGGGGATGTATCTGGTGCACCGGGGCAATTTGTGCTACCGGTGCACCGGTCGCCCGTTGCACATTCAAAAATATTTGAAAAAAACCCGAAAAAAAATCTAGTGCATTGACACAATATCAACGCATGTTGTCACAAAAATTTAAATCAATATCTGAAACATTGGTCGAGATACAAAAATAATAAATTTGAGACTGAATAGTACATAACACGAGTTGGGCTTCAGTTTTGGCCCATTAGCACAGTGATGTCAAATTTGTCATTTTTTTATCTTGAGCATTGTTTTGAATTTTGATTTGAATTATCATGACAACATACATTGATGTTATGTCGATACACTAATTTTTTTCCAGATTTTTTTGAATGTGCAACGGGGTCCGGTGCACCGGTAGCACCAATTACTTTGGTGCACCAGATACGTTCCCACCTAGTCTTACCCTGTGGAAGAATCCACATGATCTTGACTTTTGTAGGAGCGAATAAATCATGGAGAGGCATGCCGCACCTGGAGGAGCGAATCAATATGTACCATCAACAAATAGCGATACACCATGCGATTACTTGCTCAACCGGCACATCCAACATAGAGAGACACGAAAGCTCACCTATTGAACATTGGAGGAAATAGCGAATGCTCTCGGCCCTCCCATGCACCCGTGGTAGGTGGAGCTTTGGGCTTTAAATTTTGTGCATAAAACTCCTTGAAAGAGTCCTGAAATTTTGCCCGTGTCTAGGGCTTCAATGCTCACCATCAGATTCATGATTCAGCGGTCGAGGAGCTCTCATAACATGGAAGCATGGGAGGGCTGGGAGCTCCTGATATTTTCCTATGGACATGCAGCGGCATAGGGAGCAGGACAAGCACTATCGTTCTTGCAAGTTGAGTATTTTCGTCATCTAAGTTGGTAGAAAAATATTTTTATTTTATACAAAAGCCGGTGTTGTCTGAATTCAAGACTTTTTTTTGACAACTAAAGTTCCTTCTTTATTCATTGTTGATAACACTTACATCTTTAAGTAAAAAAGGAAGAAGCTCATTAGGAGCCATTTCAATCCACTCACTGCAGAATTTAGATCTAACTACACTAGCTAATTCATGAGCAACAACGTTTGCTTCTCTAGGACAGAATTCAAACCGAATTGAACTAAACTCACATGCCAAGTGGTAACAATCATTAATGATGGCTGCTGCATTGCCCGCATACTGACCGTCCTTGGTCATAATCTATATTTGTTCTAAGCTGTCGGAATTAACAACAAGCCTGTTACACCCTGCCGAAGAAGAGAGTTGTAAACCAAATTTAAGAGGCAATGCCTCTGCGGAAAGAGGATCATAACATGACTCTATTAGTTTGTTCCCAGAAACAATAAAGTGACATCTGTCATCTCGTATGACTTCTTCCATAGCTCCATGTAGCGCGTCATAGTCGAAGGCAGCATCTACGTTCAGCTTAACAAAGCCATTAGGTGGGTTTCTCCATCCGTCCTTCTTTAGTACTGCCTTTGGGTCACATGCAAAATTTGAGCATCACTCACATTTTGTTCCTTTTTAGGGCAATCCACATTTTATTCAAAACTGGTCGGACTTGAGTGAAATCCAAATGTCAATTTTGGGGAAACACCCGGGACCCAGCCTCTACATCCCAGCCCGGCGTGGCCCAGCAACCTGACTAGCCTTCGACGCTGCCCGTTCCGGCTCCCCACTCTTCGGTCCCAGACTCCCAGTTCCATCCCCATCAGTTCCATCCCCATTTGCTGCATTCGAAATTCCCCATCCCAGATGCCCAGCACTCTCCGCCTAACCAATCTCCACATATGAGGAAGAAGAAGGCGGCGGCGGCGGCGGCGCCTGTACCCGCGGCTGCCAAGACGAAATCGGCGGCAGCGGTGCCCGCGGCTGCTAAGAAGAAGCCCCTGGCGGCCAAGAAGAAAGCGGCAGCGGCCGTACCCGCGGCCAAGAAGAAGGCGGCGGCGGCGGCCAAGAAGCGCGCATCCGGTGGAACGGCCGGGTGCAGGCCACGGAAACGGGCACGGGATGACAACGGCGACGGCGATCTCATCAGCAACCTTCCGGACGCCGTCCTCTGCACCATCATCTCCCTCCTCCCCACCAAGGACGGCGCTCGCACGCAGGCCATCGCCCGCCGATGGCGCCCCCTCTGGCGCTCCGCGCCTCTCAACCTCGACGCCAAGAACCTCAGCACCAATGATTTCAAGCAGCCGCGCCGCCTCCAAGGGCGTCGACCGTCGACGGAATCCATCATCTCCAGGATCCTCGCCGACCATCCTGGCCCTGCCCGTCGCTTCGACTTCCGATTACCCTGCATCTCCCCAACAAAAAGAGAGTACGCCAAGAGTGTTGCTCAGATCGCGAGCTGGTTCCAGTCTCGGAGCCTCGACAACCTTGAGGAGCTCCATATCCACTTCCCAATCTTGCGACTAGTAGGTCCGAACCCCCTGCTCTCATCTGTGCTCCGCTTCACATCAACTCTTGTCGTGGCCACTGTTGGCTACTGCGATGTCTCAGATGAGATCGCTCCTTCATTGAATTTCCCCATCCTCAAGCATCTCACTCTGCGTTACGTTAACATCTCCGTGGATTCATTCCATGGTGTTCTTTCCGCCTGCCATGTGTTGGAGACCCTATCTCTGGATGGAAATTCTTATAATGGCTCCCTCCACATTAGCTCGCGAACTCTTAGGAGCATCTGCTTCAGTAATTGTCATATGGGTAAAAGCGAATTGGTTATTGAGGACACCCCTCACCTTGAAAGGCTGCTTTGTCCATGGTTGGACGGCGAGGCTATCCGGGTAAGCAGGGCACCTAAACTGGACATATTGGGCCCTTTGTCACCTTGCATCTCCAATATTCAGATTGCAAACCTAGTCTTTCAGGTAGAAGTATCCTACTCAACTCTTGCACTTGGCATTCTTTCATATATTAGTTTTATGCTCATTCTTGTTTTACAGGGGTTGGTTCCAACCAGCTTCAACAATTTGATATGCACAGTGAAGGTTCTGGCTCTCGAGTTTTCTTGCGCTGATTTGGATGCGGTTCTTGACGTCCTCAGGTTCTTCCCCTGCTTGGAAAAGCTTTATGTTATGGTGAGTTTTTATACTTATTTGCTTGCTTTAAATGTCAAAATGAAAACTGATACTTGAAAAAGAACTGATTGACACGTAATTTATAGTCTAGTTAGGGACGAGGCGAATTGGTGCCTGAGCCCAGCTGATCCCGATATCATTGCATTACATTCTGGACTCGGGATCCGGGAAAATAGCCCTGACACGTCTGCCGTTGGAGTTTAGAAAATGTGGATAGCCGACGAATATGGACGGAACAGTGCTGCGTACGTGGGGCCGAGGGACGTGGGTGGGCTGACGGAAACGTGCGTGCCGTCTGGTCTGTGGACCAGGACGTCGGTGGTTTTCCCAACGCATGGATCAAATAAGCATGGGAAAGCTGAGCCGTCGCACAACAGCGCCGTTCCAAACAAGCATGATGTGGGTCAGTCTGGAAACCCTTGCGGGCACGTGTCTTCGACCGGTGCCGACCGACCCTCCTTAGAGCTGTATTACAGCAAAAAGAGCGTTTTTGCCTATTTTTGGAAAAATCACAGTCGGAACAAAACATTTTTTTTTCGAACCGGGCTATACCCCTTTCCATTGCAAATGAACGGAAATACAGAGTTCAGAAACATGTCAGGAGGAGGGAAAGAGGTAAAGCGAGTCCGGGCACTGCCAGGAAACCCACTACATTCGCCCGCCGTCGAAACGAATGTCATGGGGCGAAAACCTAGACAGCACCGAATATCCACGGCAAACACCCAAAAGTACAGACCGAGACATGAGACATTCGCAAAAGAACCAACACGCCACCACATGATCGTACGGTCGCCCAGCTCCAGCCAACGAGGTATTGCAGCCCTTCAATCTCCTCCGATCGCCACCCTCGCCGCATTGCACATCTCCATCATGCGCATTGTGCTCGACCTGATCATCTCAGCACCGCTTCGCAGCTCCTTGGCGCCCTCCTCTTCCTGCAGTCCTGTCCAGTACAGTAGGAAAGAACACATGGAGAAAGCAATCTCAAAAGGTGTTTTGATAATCTTTTTTTCGAATGTAGCTCGATTTCGAGCTAGCCAAATGGCCCAGCAAGCAGCAGCCAAGCCCACCGTATAGTACTTTTGTCCATCATGAAGAAAAGTGTGGCACCAAGCAAAATATTGCCAGTAGCTATTCGGGCACATCTCAGTACCCAGAACCATCCCAACGCATCTCCAGATCACTTTAGCAACAGGGCAAGTAAAAAACAGATGTTGGGAGTTTTCCAACTCATTACAGAAAGAACATGTGGGATTCCCAGTCCATTTCCTCGTTCTCATAACTTGTCTAGTGAGCACAGCGTCCTGGGACAGTTGCCACATGAAGATTTTGATTTTGAGAGGGATCTTGGCTCTCCAAATCCATCTATAATGGCAACCACTAAGAGGGTTTTCAAGCCATTTATATACAGATTTAGTGGAGAATTTGCCATTGCTATTAAGCCCCCAGTAGACCCTGTCCACACCCTGACTCAACTGGATATTATTGATTATTTTGTTTATTTCCTCCCATTGACGAGATAATTCAGGGGTGAGTCTTCTTCTAAAGAAAGAGTGGACGTCCACAGACTTGAAACTATCAATAGTGCAATCCTGATAATTGCATATCTCAAACAGCGAAGGGTAGAGGGTCTGAAAAGGACTCAACCCGTTTATGGAATCTTTCCAGACTCTAACAAGGTCACCAGATCCCAAATGAATTCTCCTACCTACCAAATAGATATCTTTGACTTTAAGCAGGGCTTTCCAACAGGGGGAATCAGAAAATCTGGGCTTTACCGACGCCACAGATTTATTAGTCAGGTAACGCGCCCGAACAATATCTTGCCACATACCCGTTTGGGTCTCTAGTTTCCACCACCATTTGACCATCAAACTAACATTCTGCTTGTGTAAATCCTTTACACCCAGGCCACCCTTATCTCTGGATCTACAGATCCTATCCCATCTAACCAGATGGTACCTCCTCTTCTTATTGCAACCTTGCCAGAAAAACTTTCTTCTGTGTTTGTCTAAACGCTCAATGAAAGTTTTATTCATGAGCCACATAGACATATGATATAAGGACAGTTGAGTGACTACCGAGTCCAGTAAGGTCAGCCTCCCCCCCATCGAAGCTGCATTGCCTATCCAGGCTTCAAATTTTTTCATATATTTCGTAACAATGAAATCCCAATCTGAATTTCTAAGGTTGGTATAGCTGACAGGCATCCCTAGGTACTTAATGGGGAAACTGCCCACTTCGCAACGAAATAGGTCTGCATACATTTTCACCACATTATCATCGCCTCCCACAGTGAGGATCTCACTTTTCTGGAAGTTCACCTTAAGACCAGACATCAATTCAAATATATGGAGAAGCATTTTCAAGTTAACAGCTTTGTCAATGTCATGCTCCAGGCATATGATGGTGTCGTCCGCATACTGAAGAACTGCTACTCCATTAGGAATTAAATCAGCGGCCAGCCCCACTATCAGGCCACTTTTTTGGGCATTTGTAATCATTTTAGCCAAACAGTCCACAGCTAAATTGAACAGGAAAGGGGAATGGGGGTCACCTTGCCGGACCCCTTTCGCACTTTGAAAGTAAGGACCAACTTGGTTATTCAACTTAATGCTCACAGTCCCATTGTGCAGGATACTTCTAATCCACCCGCACCATTTTTCGTTAAAGCCTCGGAGCTTATGACACTCGAGAATAAAATCCCAGTTGACTTTGTCGCAAGCCTTCTCAAAATCAAGTTTCAGAATCACCCCCACTCTCTTTTTCACATGAGTATAGTTAAGAATTTCATGCAGAGACATCACCCCGTCCATGATGTTCCTATTTTTCACGAAAGCGTTCTGGGCCCTATTTATGAGCTTATCAGCATATTTTTCAACTCGCCTATCTAGGACCTTAGTGATAAGTTTGTACGGACATCTCAGGAGGCAAATCGGCCGGAACTGTTGAATCTTGTCTGCGCCCACGGTTTTGGGGAGAAGAGTAATCACTCCATAATTAAGGCGCTGTACGTCCAATTTCCCTTTATGAAAGTGTTCAAACAGGAGCATAATATCATCCTTCACGATATCCCAACACACCTGATAGAATTCAACAGGGATGTTGTCCGGCCCGGGTGCTCTATTGTGTGCCATATCAAACAGAGCTTCCTTAACTTCAGTCTCCGTAAAGACCCGACACAAATCAGCATTATGCTCCACATCAAGTTTTTCATTAATGGTCCAAGTATCAGGATCCATATGGAACTCATTGTCGGGTGCAGGTCCGAAAAGGTTTTTGTAGTACTCTGTTGCATGAGCAATCAAATTACTAGTCCCTTCTATTTCCACATCCCCAACTTTCAGGGAATGGATCGTGTTTTTCCTTTTACGCCCGTTCGCAATCTTATGATAGTAGTTAGTATTGAGATCCCCTTTCAGCAGCCATCTTTCATGAGATTGCTGTAACCAAAAGATCTCTTCGTTTACCAAAAGCTCATGCAGTTCCATACTAATATCCATTTTGTTATTGTACATCTCAGGGGATAGGGGGCCATTTTCTTCCAATTCTTCCAACAAGGCTAACTCCAACCTGAGCTCTTCTTTCCTTCTCTTGTCATGACCATACTTATTGGATCCCCACCCTTTAAAGTAATTCTTAAACCTCTTAAGTTTGATATTTAAGATATCAACAGGGTCCGAGGAGTGTACTTTCCTCGACCAAATCCTACTCACAGTAGGAAGGAAGTTTTCATCTTTAACCCAAGGAATGTTGAAACGAAACTCACGAGGCTTAGGAGCTTCACGCCCCTCTTCTCCAGCAGAGAGAAGTAAAGGATTATGGTCTGAGATTTCCCGAACCAACTTCCTGACAGATGCCATAGGAAACAGATCCTCCCATCCTTCAGACATCAAGATGCGATCCAGTTTTTCCAGGGTAGGGTGAGCTTGGTTATTAGACCAAGTATATTTCCCCCCACTGGTATAAATCTCTCTCAGGGCCAAGGCATTGATGATGGAATTGAAGATGTCAGTAGCTCTATTATTCTGCATCTTTTTATTTTTCTCATCACCATGGCGCAAGACATTGAAATCACCCCCTACAATATAAGGCACAGTCATGCTACTACAACTAGCAGCCAGTTCTATTAGAAATTCCTCTTTAAACTCCTCATGGGCTGCCCCATAGACCACCAGCAGGCCCCAATCAGCTTTCTTCTTCTTATCGTGCAGGTTTAACTGCAAAATATATTTCCTTTTTGTACAGGAGGTGATTTCCATAGTATCTTGTCTCACTCCTCCTAAGATGCCACCAGATTTCCCCACAGATGGAATCCATTCCCAATGGAAAAGACCACAAGGGTCAATTCTCCTAATGCATTTAGGAGTAAAATGTTCCTTCATAGTTTCTTGCAAACCAATAAAATCCAGAGAAGTCGGAACAAAACATAAACTGAAACACACAAAACATTAACATTAATTCAGTTTGGCCGCCAAAGAGCTTTGTTCCACATCCAACTAGACATTACATTAATCCTAGTACAACATATCTAATACTGTAGTTGGGAAACACGCTTAAGAGTCCCTCACCCTTCCTTCATGTCGGCCCTAAAGAACACCGGAAGGGACTAATTGGCACTGCGAAAGAACATAGCGACGACATACAGAAGTAGAACGGTAAGCATGATGTTGATGGCTGCAAGCCCCTGGGATACAGAAACAGCTGTGATGGCGGAGACCGGCCTGAGGACTTGATTCACCGTGACGGGTTGCGCCCGCGTGGCTTGCTGGTTCTGGTTATGAGGATGAGCTATGTGCACCACAGGGTTGCTCTGGTGTCCATGTCCCGCCATGGGGACACACAGCTGGGCGTTTGGGTACCAGGCGGCTTTAGCTGGACATGAGCAATCTTGAGCGTGGTCGTTCTTCTGACGTACTTGTGCTGGAATTCGAAGAACCGACACTCGCGTGCCCGAAAAATCAGATCGACAAGGTCAGCTCGACATCTAAGAGGGGCAGATGAGATCAGAAAGTATAATGATTGCATGGGACAGATTTACTTACGTCATAGCGGAAGCACTTGTAGAAGCGATGCCCGGCCCATTTTCCCGTCCCTGTGACCTTGGTGTTAATCTCCGCCCCGCAAAAAGGACATGGGATGAGAGGAAGAAGATGGTCTGGCCTCTGGCGGCACAGGAAGAAATGAAGAAGACGTGTCAGACATGGCGGCCGGAGTGGGCACTCGATGTAGAGGACGAGATGAAATGGGGATTTTTTTGGTTGGGTGCGGCTGGATGTGGAAGACGAGTCCGGTGGGCGGTGGGTAGGTGCATTTAAAGCCAGCCTTCCTAGTTGCCGTTTGCAGTCCGTCTGCTGGACTGGGTCAGCATGGCTCAGATATGTTGCCGAGCCATCGGGCTTCTGCTTGTTCCGCATCGCAGCCGTGACGCGCCGTTGCAAATGAATGCGTCCTACCGTTCATTGCGAAAAGGAAATATATGACTGCAGAATACACTGGATGGCATGAATCCGCATGAGAATCGTTGGTGTAGATTACGGGATCATCTGAGCCCGGGCTCAGAAACGAATTTTCCGCAATTACTTTAACATCATCTTTTAAGTCTTCTTTCCTTTTACAGTGGAATGAATACTTAGAGACAGACACTATAGGAAAAATAAATGAAGCCGAGTATGAAACATACTCGGCGAACACCGTTTTAACCTCGGCGACGTGTAAGCCAAGTGTTACACTCGGCTTAGCCTACTTGGCTTAATGTGTATTTGGTACTCCAAAAACAATTGATTGACATGTATAATCTAGTCTAGTTGGCAATTACTTTAAAGTTTTAAAATATGTATCTTATAAGTCTTATTTCCTTTCCAGTGGAACAAATACTTAAACACAGAGATGAACAATGTGCGTCATTATGACCCACAAGATCCAATCAAATGCCTTGAGACCCATCTCAAAACACTAGTCTTGAAGAATTACAAAGGCGACAAGCAAGATGTTAGCTTTGCCAAGTTCTTTGTTCTGAATGGGAAAGTGCTAAATGAGATCAAATTTGGCGTGAGTGAGAAGTTCAACGAGAAATGGGTGGCTGATCAACACAGGCTGCTAGGAGTGGAAAGTGAAGCTTCTCCAGACCTTGAGTTTAAACATTGTTCATACTATTTTCGCCATTCAGATACCCATGACTTGTCAATTGCCGATCCCTTCAACAACTCTTTTCTAGCTGAAGATGATGCCCTTCCAGTGATATCATGTTCTTCCAGTTCTGACGAGGATAGCACCTGAAGACCGTGTTGTCTTTTGCTCGTTTTTATGGTGCCGATGCCTGAATATTATGTTGCTTCAGTTCAATGCTTGTTCTCTGTTTGTAGTTTGATGTTCCTTTGTAATTCCCAGGATGGTATGTCATGGAACTAGTTCACTCTCAAAAGTTGTAACTGTGAGCTAGTAAACTCAGGATCAAACTCCTCTCTTAACATGTCTTTTGTCTGAGAAAGGACTACTCAGGTTTCTCCGTTTCTGTCAGCAATGCATTCTTGGTGGTCAGATGTTGCACCACTCGAAATCAGAAACTCATGAAACCTCTCAGTAGCTCTTTTTCACACAAGCAAAAGTTCGACTTGCTACTGACTTTTTGGTTCCCTTTCAGTTCGATGTGCTTAAAGCGAGAATAAAGTGGTTGCAGAGATGCATATTTAGTTCCACACATTTAACAGATAACAATAGTGGCAATATTCATTGTCCATGTGATTTCTTTTTCTCTTCATTCAGTAAGGTTTAGGGCGAATAATATGCAAAGTCCTCATCTCCAGATACTGGAATCATTGAGACACATAGCAATTTTCTTAAGCAGGGCTGAATATTTGGTTCCCCAACTTCCACAGGTAATAAGGACAAGAATCAAGATTCATGGTCCATGTGAAATATTTTCCTCCATCTTATTCAGTAAAGTTTATGGTGAATAATATGCAGACATCTCCAGATACTGAAATCATTGCTTTGTACATATTCAAGGTGATGCTAGTAAGATGTTGCAAATGTAGATTATATTTAGGCAAATCTGGTGTTGTATGAGTTGGCATACTAAAATGTAGGAAACACATCCTCTGTGAACTTGATTTCCTTGTGCAGCCAGTCTAGCATTTTGCATTACGCTGTTTTAGAAACATTTGACAGCATCTGATTTCAGAAAACAAGTTCAGCTAGAAATTCCCAGCATTGTTTCAAACCGACCACTGATTAAGGAAGAAGGAAGTGGTCCAGCGCCGGGCGTCCGTCGAGGCCTTTGCCGTCGTAGTGAGAGAGGAACTCCCCCACCGTGATGCTCCTGTACAACGGCGGCGCCGACGAGGACACCTGTTCCTCGATGGGGCCGTACACCGCCGTCGTCGTCCTCAGGTCGGCATTGAAGAACGCCGCCACCGAGATCCTTGCCCTGTCCCTGCTCCTGTTGGCTACCACCCGGTGCTCCACGCTCTTCAGCCTCCCGTTGCTCACCAGCTGGAGCAGGTCGCCGACGTTGATCACCAGAGCGCCAGGCACCGGAGGGACGTCCACCCACACCGACCGCTTCTCGCCGCCGCTGCCACCGTCGACGAGCACCTGGAGGCCGGACATGTCGTCCTGGAGGAGCACGGTGAGGAACGCCGGGTCGGAGTGCCGGCTGGTGCCGAGGGTGAGGTGCGGCTGCGGGCACGGCGGGTAGTAGTTGCTCACCACGCTCAGGCCATCTACGCACCCCATCTTCTCCAGCCGATCCGGCGCCAGCCCCATGGCCTCCGACACCAGCTCCAGCACCCGCACGGCGAGCCGCCGCACCGCGTCGCCGTACTCGAGCAAGACGCCCCGCATGGAGGCGGGGAGCTCCTCCGGCTCCGGCGGGTCCGGGAACGCCTGGCAGAACAGGGTGTCGCGCCAGTTGGCCGCCGGCGACTGGAACAGGTCGAAGTTGGAGTTGAACCGGACCTTCTTGGCGAGGTCCCGGGTGTAGTGCGGCGTCTTGGCCTCGGCCGGCGACTCGTGGAACCGCCGCACGGACGCGACCATCTCAGCAAGGAGGTCAGCCGGCACGTCGTGGTTGACCACCTGGAAGAAGCCCACCGTCTCGGTCGCCGCCCGCACCTCGCCGACCACTTCGGATCGGCGGCCCGAGAGGTCGATGACCGGGATAGTGGCGGTGGAGGAAGTGGCGAGGGAGTCGGGAGGGTGGTGGAAGATGGGCAGGATGGTGGTGACCCCGGCGTCGACGAGGCCCTTGACGCCGGCCTTGGTGTCGTCGAACGCCTGAAGCTCCCGGCGGCGGTCGTAGCCAGCTGTACCTTTAGTGGCGGTGGACATGGCGCCGGCAGCGGTACTCTGTGGGGGATTGGGGAATCAGGAGTATTGGCCCGCGTGAGAGTTCGTAGGTTGCTTTGATTGCTGCTGTGCTTCGATCAATCGGTGATGTGTTGTCGGATATGAGAGCACGCCTCCCACGCGCGTGTACGTCGACTGTCATCTATAGTAGCACAGCAATATCACGTCTGGACGATCCTATGCGCCGGCCGACCGGCGCGAGAGTCTGGCCGGTTGCCACTCAGTCGTCCGATTGAGGTAATGAAGACCGTCTGATTCCTCTTCCCACGAACATGTCACTCTCTCCTTTCTCGTCCAATCATTCCTATCCTCTCACCTCGCACCAACCGCTACACTACTCCTCTCGCTCTCCCTCGCCTCACCCAACGATGCAGCGCTTGGTCGCGGCGACGTGCATCAGCAGGTCGTCGTTTGTCGCGGTCGTGAGGCTATTGCCGCCGCAGCAATGCGCGCGTGCAGTACGATGTCGCTGCCATCCTAGCAATCTGGGTGGCCCGTCGTAGCGTTGCCGAGCATGGTCGTAGCAAACTGTGTTGCTGGTTGCAACATCCCATGGTGCCCGTCGTAACATCTCTGGTGCATGTCGGGTGGTCATCGTGGCGTCGCCAGACATGGTCGTAGCGATCCCGACGGTCGTTACAGCTCCGCCACGATCTGTGTCGTGGAAGTGTCACGATGGATGTCCTCATAGAAGGACTTAGTTGCGGAACCATTGCGACGAGTTAGCTTAAAGGGGTTAAAACGAGACAAAGGACACGAGGATTTATACTGGTTCGGCCCCTTGCGGTGAAGATAAAGGCCAACTCCAGTTGAGGTGGTATTGCTAGAGTTTCGATTACCATGGAGTGAATCTGCTTTGCCTTGCTCTCGACTTGATGTTTCTTGCCCTAAGCCGCTGCCGGGTCGTCCCCTTATATACACGGGTTGACGCCCTGCGCCTACAGAGTCCCGGCCGGCTCATATAACGTGTCCGGCTCGATGACGTATCTTACATACCTTACATTACAAGTCTATACGTACATGACGGTTTATACTTACGGGCTTTAAGCCGCCTCTGGGCTTGGGCCTCTTACAAGCCTAACTGCGAACCGCCATCTTGTATATTCTTGGACTTCACATAGATGAACCGCCATTGTGGCTGACCCGACCCCTCCTGGGCGGGTTACATCTGATAGTCATATCACCAACATTAGGCCCCAGATTGATTTGAACTTGTTCATGTCAATCTTCAACACTTAGAAAAATCCTTCTACATATGGTGTGAAAACCTTGTAACCCGCCATGACGTCATCTCCAAGAATTTTGAAAACCCGCCACGACGTCATTTTAACAGATCTTTATCTTTACTGTCCTTTCGAAAATTGAGGCGTCCAATTAGTTGGATAATCATCATTTGGCCTCCTCATTTTTCGCGCCTGCATGTTGCCCCTTTCCTTATAAATAGGGTGAAACCACCCCTTTCTCATTCTCCTCTCTTCTCCTTCTCGTATTCTTCTTCCTCGCGACGCACCAGCCCTCACAAGCTCCGCCATCGTCGACCTCCGTCCCATTCATCAACTACGGCCGCTGCGTTGCCCTGAACGGTCCAGAAACACCGCGACACTCCTCAGCTGTCAGCTAGCATCAGTAAGTCTCCCCTTTTACTTTTCATGGATATGTTCTTTAGGGTTTCAGTGTTCGTCGATGCTCATCGCTCCTCCTCCTTCTTCTTGCTAGATCGCGTAGTTTTGATCTGAAAATAATATAGGTCATGTGCGGTAGCAGTTTTAGCACCCGCTTTTGACATTAGAACATATCCTCATTGCAATAGATCTCTTCTGGGGCACCTCCACTTTTCTGCTGCCGCCTCTGTAGGTTTGGAATTTATTTCCGTTTTCTGAAAAGCCGTAGATCCGAATTTATAGCTTTAACCTGTGGAACATGTTTGTCCCAACACTTAGCAAATTTTGCCCTTGGTAGACCTTGAATATCTTAGTCATGGCGGCTTATTTTGACGGCTTATCATTACTTCATATATCATTAGCCCTCGCTTAAGTCGCCATTCTGAACATACACTGCAACTGTTAACTTGTGATTTCACCAACTAACTTGAGCCGGCAAATTATTCCCTTCCTTTAGGTTGTCCTTTCATCATGCCGCCAAAGACAGTTACTACATGTAACTGGGTTCCCTCCATCGTCACCGAGGGTACTTTAAAATATATTGTCACAGTTGGATATTTGCCAGAGAAAAGTGTCATGCATTACCACGCTCCTGACCCGGGCGAAGCGAGACCTCAGCCAAAGGACGGTGAAGTCATTGTATTCACTAATCATATGAACCGGGGCTTCTCGTCGCCCGGCTCTAAGTTCTTCAGAGATGTTCCGCACTTCTTCAAACTCCATCCTCAAGACATTGGACCTAACTCCGTGTCAAACATCTGTAACTTTCAAGTTTTTTGTGAAGTATACCTTCAAGAAGAGCCTAACGTCGAGCTTTTCAGGGAATTCTTCTGTCTGAACCGCCAAAATGAATTCAGAAACGGGCCCAGCTTAGAACTTGGTGGAATCTCAATTCAACGCAGAAGAGACGCCATCTTCCCTCAAGCAGCTCTACCGAGTCACCCCAAGGACTGGAACCAGACGTGGTTCTATTGTAAAGATATCTCGCCGGTTGATGAAAATCCATTGCCGGGTTACCGTGCTGAACGTCTTGATTCAAAACATCAACTCCCCAAGAAACTTACCGCCGCCGAACGTAAGAAACTCGCCCCTACAATCAGAAAAGTTCAAGCCCTGCTAGGAAACAGTTTAACCGGAGTTGATTTAATCCGTTGTTGGGTCGCATGGCGGATCATACCCTTAAGCCGCCGATCTGGCTTGATGTGTACTTATACCGAAGGAACAGACGAACCATTACGCCATAACTCTCTGCGTCTGACTGAAGAGGGAATTATTGAAATGGCAACAACACTTGTAAATAGCAAATTCAAAGACTGCAGCAAAGTGGGTATGAATTCTTTCTGCAAGCTTAACCCGCCGCAAGACGTAAGTCTCTTGATTTTCCTTATTTTACTTCATCACCCAAACATTACATGAACTCAAGTATGTTACTCTTCCGCAGGCTAAATCTGACTTCTGGAAGGCTAAATCTGACTTCTGGAAGGCAAAATATGACCACGAGGCTGCCAAAAGGGCTAGGGCTGCCATGAAAACCGCCAAAAAGACCAGCAAGAAGCCTAGGAAGAAGTCAAGCGCCTCTGACCTGCTTAAGCTGGATGACGCCTCTGAGTCAGAGGTAGCCGTTGACTCTCTTGGTTTGTTTTTCAACCATCTTATTGACACTGACTATTACCAGGATGACACGGGAGCCAGCCAAGCAGTTGAAGAAGAGGTAACTATTATTTCCTCCGACTCAGAACCTTTGCCAAGGCAGAAACTTCGGCGAGTAACCCGGAAAGTAAGGTTTTTCACACCCCTTGGCTTATTTAGATCCTCACTTTCTTTTGAAACGACAGCAACACGATAGCCGCCGCCAGACCCGGACCGGTGGAGGTGAAGAATTATTATCTGGTTTACCAAACACTCCTCGAAAACGCCAAAATGAGGTTCTTTTTAGCCTTAACTCTTTTATTTACTGGCGGGTTTCTTTCGTTAACCACTCAATTCCTTTGATTCAATTTTGTAGGAGATTTCCCGTTCTTCCTCTAGCGATTCATCTCAGACTCAGCTGCCGGCTTTCAAGACTGCCCTTGGGTCAGAATAATTAACTTTCTTCTGTATGTTTATATCTTCACCATTATGCTGACTTGTCCAAATTCTTTTTAGCGGTCAAGCAAAGCCCAACAAGAAGGTGAAGGTGATAGAACCTGTTGTGGAATTGTCACGACAGATGTCCTAGTGAAAGGACTTAGTCATAGGGCCATCGCAACTAGGAAGCTTAAAGGGGTTAATCGAGACAAAGGACATGAGAGGTTTATACTGGTTCGGCCCCTTACGGTGAAGGTAAGGCCTAGTCCAGTTGATGTTGTATTGCTAGGTTTCGATCACCAAGGAGTGAATCCGCTAGCTTGGCTATCAATCTGTTGTCTCTTGTCCTAAGCCGCCGCCGGATCGTCCCCTTATATACACGGGTTGACGCCTGGCGGCCTACAGAGTCCCGGCCGGCTCATAAAACGTGTCCGGCTCGATGACTTTTTTTACATGCCTTTCTTTACAAGCCTTTCTTACTCATGGCGGTTTACAATCATGGGCCTCAAGCCGCCTCTGGGCTTGGGCCTACTACAAGTCTTATACTAAACCATCGCCTTGTATATTCACTGAACTTTTAGTAACCCACCATTAGGATTGACCTGACCCCTTCTGGGCAGGTCATGCCTGGTAGTTATATCCCCAACATTAGGCCCCAGGTTGATCTGAACCTTGTTCTTGTCAATCTCTAACACCTTAAACGAAATCCATTCTCTTCTGTTTGTAAAAGCTCTTGTAACCCGCCATGACGTCATCTTCAGAAAATATGAAAATCTGCCATGATGTCATCTTCAACGGATCCTTATCCTTAAATGTCTTCCGAGAATCAAGGCGTCCATTTAGCTGGATAATCATTACTTTGGTCTCCCTCGATTTTTGCGCCTGCATGTTCACGTATCCCCTTATAAATAAGCTTGGCCATTCCTTCCTCTTTCTTCTTCTTCCTCTCGCACCTTCTCTGCCGCTCGAGCCCCGCCGCCGCCGCAGCGCACCGTCATCCTCAACTCCGGCCGCTACATCACCCCGATTCTGTCAAGAGAACGGCGGTGACCCTCCGCAGCAACTCCGTACTCGTAAGCTATCACCTTCTCACCCCTATAGATCTGCATTAGGGTTCAGGAGGTTTTCTTCTTATGTTCTTCGCTGTTCGTCGTAGATTCGTTGCAACCTCTCTTACCGCACCCTCTTTCGATCTAAAAGTAGTGCAGAACTTACACAGTAGCTGTCTCTCATCCATTTTAGACGCTAGCAGATCCTCTTCTCTTGTATAAATGCCTCTTTAGAACTAACGAACTCCTCTGTGCCCGTTTTTTAGGTCTAACTTTATTTTTCTTTTCTGAACCATTTTGATCCATAATAATAGCCACAGCTCGGGAAACCTGTTTGTCTCAACACTTAGCCAATTTTAATTCTGCAACCTTCGAATACTTTTTAGTCATGGCGGCTTATGACTCTGGCTTATTTTTCCTTTATATGTCATTAGCCCTTATTTAAGCTGCCATTATTCATCTGTATCATGATCATGAACCTGTAACTTCATCAATAAATTGAACTGGCAAATTACTTTCTTTTCAGCTTCCCTTTTTTCATCATGCCGTCAAAAGCACCAACAGTCTACAACTGGGTCCCCTCCACAGTAACTGAAGATAACTTGAAAGAGTTTGTCACCATTGGATTTTTGCCAGAGAAAAACATTATGTCTTATCGTGCTCCTGACCCGAACGAGGAACGACTTAATCCCAAAGACGGTGAAGTTATTGTCTTCACTGACCACATGAATCGGGGTTTTTCACCACCCGGCTCAAAGTTCTTCAGATACGTTCTTCATTTTTTTTCAAACTTCACCCTCAAGATCTTGGACCCAATTCCATATCCAACATCTGCAATTTTCAAGTTCTCTGTGAGGTGTATCTTCAAGAGGAGCCGACTGTGGAACTCTTCAGAGAGTACTTTTATTTGAACCGCCAGAATGAGTGTACCAACGGCCCTAGCTTGGAACTCGGCGGAATCTCGATTCAACGCCGACAAGGTGCTGTCTTTCCTTTAGTGGTCTTACCAAGCCATCCCAAAGATTGGAATCAAACCTGGTTCTACTGCCAAGACATATCACCATCCGATGAAAAACCACTGCCGGCTTATCGCACGGATCGTCTTGATTCCAAGTTTGTGCTCCCCGACAAGCTTACTCCTGTTGAACGCAAGAAGTTTATCCCATCTATCAAAAAGATTCAAGCTTTATTGGGAAACGACTTAACTGGAGTTGACCTGATCCGTTGCTGGGTCGCATGGCGAGTCATCCCTCTAAGCCGCCGATCCAAATTGATGTATGAATATGGCGGAGGCCTAGATGATTCTCTGCGTCACAGCTCTGTACGACTAACTGAAGAAGACATTGTTGCGATGTCAACCATCCTCGTAAATGGCAAATACGAGGACTGCAGTAAGGTTGGATTAAACCCCTTCTGCAAACTTAACCCGGCACCAGAGGTGAAAAAACCCCTGACCTCTTTCTCTTTTTGTGTTTTCCTCAGTAGTTTAAATACTTGCATGACTTTTTAACCTATTTATTTGTTTACAGGCCAAATCTGACTTCTGAAAGGCCAAGTATGATCATGAAGCTGCCAAGAAGGCTAGAGCCGCTACCATAGCCACCAGGAGAACGACCCGGAAGCCCAAGAAGAAGAAGACTGCATCTGACTTATTCCACCTAGATGATGCTTCTGAGTCGGAGGTAGCCCTTGACTCCCTTGGCTAGTTTTTTAACTACCTTATTTGCATTGACTATTGCCAGGACGACACGGGGGCCAGCCAGGCCGTGGAAGAAGAGGTAACTATTTCCTCCGACTCAACCCCTTTGCCAAGATAGAAACTTCGACTGGTAACCCAGAAAGTAAGGTTTTCGCACCCTTTGGCTTATCTGGACCCTCATTTTCTTTTGAAAAAGCAACAACATGAGAGCCGCCGTCAGGCCCGGACTAATGAAGACGATAAACCGCCTTCCGATTTATCTTTGTCTTTTTGCTTCCATTAATGGATCATCTTGTTTTATTATTCCTTCAAGCAAAAAGGAATATGTTCGATAAATACACAAATATTTAGCAAACCTTTGTGTGCCTCGACACGTGGGAGATATAGCCGCATCTTGGGCATTACATTACACCTTTCACACACAAGCGTATACATAAAACTATATGGGGTGTACATACAAACGAAACGTTTTCCCTGGATTAACTGTGTGGGATGTACATAAGAACGGAAACATATTCCTTGGATTGACTGTGTGTAATATACATACGTATGGAAATGTTTTTCTGGGATTCACCGTGTGGGATGTACATACCTACGGAAATGTTTTTATGGGATTCACCGTGTGGGATGTACATACCTATGGAAATGATTGGGTTTTGATGCCTCGCCCGATCGCACACGGCCCCAGCCTGTGTCCCAGTAGGGCCTATCCCCGACGATTTCCGGGTCGTGTGGGAAGGACCCCCCTATCGCCCACACTCACTTGGCGACGGTTCTAAATGCCGTCGCAGAAAGGGGTTAAAAACCGTTTGTATAGCACCGACACGTACTAATGTTTATATCATAAATACAGTGCTGAAAATCAACATTGAACTTCTTATATTCATCAACAACTCCGGCAAGGTGCTTGCAAGCATTTTTTTCATATGCCACACACAAGTCTATGGTGAGAGTGAGGGGAGACTTCACGAATTGCCTTTGCCATTGTCGCATCTTCATCTGTGAGAATTTTACGTGGATGTTTTCCTAACATAACTTTTAGGAAAGTTCTGAAAAGCCAACCAAAACTAGTAGCAGTTTCATCATAGAGAAGTGCAGCACCAAAGACAATAGTTTTCTGGTGATTATTCACCCCTACAATCAAACCAAATGGACGTCCATCATCTAGTTTTCTATATGTGGTGTCAAAGCATATAACATCGCCGAAACTTGCATAGTCTGAAACCATTTTGGAGTCAGCCCAAAAAATATTAGTTATCAACTCATCCTCATCCACTTGAATTGAATAATAAAAGTTGACATCAGCTGAGACCTTTTTCTCCATGTATTCTAATACTCCCCCCTGTGTCACCTACCTTCGCTTTTATTGTTCTCTTGGAGTACAAACAATTTTTCATATATTGAGGTGTAAAGCCAAGGTTTTCACTTCCACCTGCTTCTTTGGCCATCAAATCGATTGTTGCTTTATTTGAAATGCCAGCAGACTTTGCAACCTCTGCATTTGCTATATGTGCTTCTATCACCTTTCTCTGGGATCTCAAGTATTGGGTCATGATTCCATGAGCAAGAGTGTGGTTCTGTGATGCCTCGAATTCATACACATAATAAAATCCATTTCTAAGGCTAATCTTCATACGGGCATCACAGCCACATCATGATTTAGGCCTACTGTAACTGAATGTCTCCTCTTTTTATCTTCCCGGCGATGGCCTATAATTATCTTAGTAATTGTCTTAGAGCATAAAGAAGTGATCAGCCTCAAAACAAATAAAGAATAATCCATACCTTGACGATAGCATGTAAATGCCCGTTGCTGAATTGTAGAAGAGTCTGTCACTTTATGCCCACTGCTTCTTCTGATGCTAAAACTAGTTGTTATAAAATAAATAGGCCTCCTTTTGAGATAAAAATTTCATGCCAAGCTTTGGTACCCTTTCACGTTGTGATCTACTTCAGTTTCTTGCTGATCCTATATCAATTAGGATTTGATTTAGTTATAACATTCCAGGAACTATATGCATTGTAAAAGGAATAGAAAAAACTATGCTAGATGCTTTCCAGGAACTGAAATTAGAGGATCCTACAAGAACGTCCGCACATGCAATTAAATTTGAAATGGGGGTACTGTACATGGTACTGCTTTGTTTTTCTAAATGGAAAAGAACTAACTTTCCATCGCTGTTTGGCATCTGCAGATTATGATCATGGTTTCTGTAGAATATCTACAAGGGTGCATCATGCTGCTTTTTTCTGTCCAACACTCGGGATCGTGTCACAGTTAATGGAAAGATTCACCAATAAGAACTGAGTCAGGTTTCTTACTTTTGGGGTGTGAGATTGATCGTCACCCTCCTTGTTCCCCGGACCACTCCTCGGAGAAGCCATGGGGGATGCCAGACTTGGAGATGCCATCAGGACGTGGATTACTTTGCTGCTCAATTCAATAGAAGCCGCTATTGATTGTTGTGCGCCCTCAAGACTGTAGGTCGCTCCTGTCTCCTATGAGCAATAGATTTACATTTTTGCGCACTTTTGTATATGTTGTGGATCTATTTGTGGGACGGTGTGAGACTTGATTATTCCCTCCAGTTTTGCGTTCTGTTTTAATGATGAGAATATTACAGAAGGGAATATGTATTAGGATGTGTATTTTATTTTTTTCACAGAAATTCTGGAGCAGGGCGTGCGTGGAGCCACAGCCGTGCGATGAATTTTCCTTTAAAATTGATAATTTTTTTTAAATTTGATAAACTTTTTCCAAATATGATAATTCTTTTTCAAAATCGATGAACTTTTTTTGGATTTAGTGAACTTGTTTTCAAATTTGATGAACTTTTTTTTCAAAAATCATAACTTTTTTCAAAATCAGTGAAGCTTTTACAAAATTGTTGAAGCTTTTTCAAAATTTGATGAACTTTTTTTAAATCTATGAACTTTATTCTCAATATTTGTGAACTCTTTTTTGAAATGGGTGAACTTTTTCAAATTCGATGAACCTTTTCTCAAAATCATGAACTCTTTTCATAATCATTTTTTTGTAATTCATGAACTTTTTCTGAAATGTTTCCAACTAGTTGAAAAATCAAACGCTACAGTAAATGGTAGATGTTCTTAAATAATTCGCCCTAGATTTGGTTACTAGCACGTACTACTTAGGTTAGGTGGTTAGCCATCTGAAATGTCACGACGCGTGTTCGATCCACGAGGAGAGCCATTTTTGGGGGGATTTTTCACACTACCCACGAGCGAGCGAACTTCGGGTGCGATCTATTGAATTTTTGATGGGCCGGCCCAGTAACATCGCCTGTGGGCGCTAGTAAGCAGAACAGGTTAGACCAACTCCAATGCGCCTGCTCTCTCTCTCGGTGATGGCCGCCATGTTTGGTTAGGGCATTCCGGAAATTTACCATCCGTCCCTGTAAACATTGTGACGAATTAATAAAGCTTCACGACGTTGTCTCAAAAAAAAACTCCAATGCGCCGATCCAGACAGACGGCGATTTTATCTGTTTAGGTCGGCCCAACGGACACCCATGTCCATTTTCGTATTTGGGTCGGCACATGCGTCCAACCCTGGCCCGACCAATTTTTTAGGTCGTGCAAAAAAAACACAAAATATTTTGAAAATAGAAAAACATTAATTAAACCGCGTCAACATTTACATTATATAAAACATTAAATAAACCCAAACTATGATGAGGCGCGCTGCCCTAGACGTCCTCCTCATCGTCGTCAGGGCCAGTGAGGTCGATCAACGTTGGCGCCGGCCCGGCCCAGGATAATGCTGTATTCCAGGCCGTGGTGACATCGTTCGCCGCGGGTTGTGTCGCCGCCGGCTGTGCATGACGCACCTCCTCCTCGGCCTCGTGGCTCAAAGAACATGCGGTGCCCTCATGTTTGGTTTTGATAATTGATGACAATCTCTATGGACTAATGGTTGCCTTGAGTTATATTAAAGGTTTTTTCCATAGGCTTTTCTTGGAGTACATGTGTTGGTTTCAAGGAGAGTTTGTGTCGACCAAGGTGCTATTTAAGGAATTATCCAAAGATCGGTCATGTGAGTGTTGAGCTTATTGCAAGCATGTCTTGAAGAAGATTGTGTGATCATTCATGTCTACCTTCAAGACATCATCCAAATGAAGAGAATTGGAAAGGTTCAAGGTTGATCAAGACTAAGTCAAGAGTGAATCAAGTTGATCAACTCACAAAGCGGCAGAAGATGTACCGAGAGGGATCAAGTGATCCCATGGTATGATAATCATTGTCAATTACGCTTTGTGTACAAACCCATGGTCTTCCTGAGAGTTTTGTGTGGGGTTAGGTTGCCGTGTGTAAATTCAAGTGATGCATCACGAAGAGATCAAGTGCTTGAAACTTGCCGTCCATTGTGGTGACAATGGACTTGTGAAGATGTGCGGAAGAGTTGCTCACCCATAGTGGAGTATGAGAGAGCAATCTACTAGTCTTCACTAAGCCAACGCAATCAAGAAAGGTGGTCCAACTTGAGGAAGTCAAGATCGTCGCCATCTAGATCAAGTGGACTATGTGCAAGACAAAGGTTTGCCCTTGATAGGTTATCTAGTATACCGGTCTCATAGTGGTAGTTGGGAGACCGGGGTATAGGATTGATTGTTGTTCTATCAAGGGGGCTCTCGATGAGTAGCTTGATCGTATCGTTCGTAGAGAGCTCAAACCATTGCATCCTTGCATCTTCTTTATTGGTTCTTGTTTGGTTCTTCTCTTTGTGAGTTTTGGAGCTTTTGGTCATCTTGATGACAAGCTCGAGTTCATCGAAAATGGAGTTCACATGCATCTTCTATGATGTTTTCGATGTTGGAGGTTTTGCCGGTTCTTCTCGGCTGAAGGTTTCACTCCTCTATTTGTTAGGCATACCTCCCCTGCCTCTTCTTACTATAACCAGTTGCTGTTTTGATGCTACTCGTCGTCTTGTATCCAACAAGCTTGAGTTTGCTCAATTCGGAGCTCCTATGAAGAAGTTATGGCAGTTTTGGTTTTCTCCCTGCGGTAGTACCGTGGTCGGCAGCGGTAGTACCGCTTATAGCGTCAAGCGGTAGTATCGCTCCAGTACTGCTCTACTACCACCTCGATTTTGGGTTCTGCTCTTTTCGTGTCGGGTTTAGCAGTAGTTACACGGCAGTAAGGCACGATAGTTCCGCCTACCGCCTATAAGCGGTAGTACCGCTCCGGTCGGTCGGTAGTACCGCTACTGCATTTCTGCCGCCGTACTCTGCTTTGCCCTGCCTCTTTTGGTCCCGTGTTCTGCTCCTCCAGTGGTAGTACCACTAGGGTGAGCGGTAGTACCGCTTATATGCGGTACTACCGCCCCAAGGTTCATGTTATGTTGCTCCTTTTCCCTGCTTCTTCCGCCGGAGCGGTAGTACCGCTTGTGGAGCGGTGGTACCGCTCGTGTGCGGGCTGAGCACATAACGGTTGGATTCGGGAGCTCCTATAAAAGGGGGTCTTCTTCCCATTCAACGTTATCTCTTGAGCTCGTGTTCTTCCCCCATTGTTGACCTTCTTCGAGCTTGCTTACTCTCAATTCCTCCATGGATTCTTGCTAGTTTTTGAGGGAAAAAGAGAGGAGATCTAGATCCACATTTCCACCAATCACTTTCTCCTCTATGTGAGGGGAACCCCTTGGATCTAGATCTTGGAGTTCTTGGTGTTCTCCTTTTTGTTCTTTCTCTCATTTTCCACCCTAGCATTAGTTGCTTCGGTGGGATTTGAGAGAGAAGGACTTGGGCACTCCGTGTGCCCTTTCCATTGCATTTGGTGCATCGGTTTGAGTTCTCCACGGTGATACGTGGAAGTTACAAGTTGAGAAGCTTATTACTCTTGGGTGCTTGGTACCCTTGAGCTTGTTCCTCTTGGGTGCTTGGGCGCCCTAGACGGTTGTTGGTGTTCGGAGCTCAATCATTGTGGTGTAAAGCTCTAGGCAAGCGTCGGGGTCTCCAATTAGGTTGTGGAGATCTCCCCGAGCAATTTGACGGGTTCTGGTGACCGCCCCCAAGGGTTGCCAAAGTGTACGGGTTCGGTGACCGCCCCCAAGGGTTGCCATTTGTACGGGTTCGGTGACCGCCCTCAAGGGTCCCTTGGTGGAATCATGGCATTTTGCATTGTGCGAGGGCGTGAGGAGATTACGGTGGCCCTAGTGGCTTCTTGGGGAGCATTGTGCCTCCACACTGCTCCAAACAGAGATTAGCATCTGCAAGGGTGTGAACTTTGGGATACATCGGCGTCTACGCGTGCCTCGGTTATCTCTTACCCGAGCCCTTTACTTATGCACTTTACTTTGTGATAGCCATACTGTTTCTTATCATATATCTTGCTATCATTTAGTAGTTTATCTTGCTTAGCATAAGTTTTTGGTGCACATAGGTGAGCCTAGTTGTTGTAGGTTTTGTGCTTGACAAATTAACCGCTAGGTTTATTCCGCATTTGTTCAATCCTCAACCGTAAATATTTTAAAACGCCTATTCACCCCCCCTCTAGGCGACATCCACGATCTTTCAGCGGCTCTCCTCCTCGGCGTCGCACTCTGATGTCTACTACTCAACCTTCTACTTGTAGACTCGTGTTGGGCCTCCAAGCGCAGAGTTTTGTAGTACAGTAGCAAATTTCCCTCAAGTGGATGACCTAAGATTTATCAATCCGTGAGAGGTGTAGGATGAAGATGGTCTTTCTCAAACAACCCTGCAACCAAATAACAAAGAGTCTCTTGTGTCCCCAACACACCCAATACAATGGTAAATTGTATAGATGCACTAATCCGGTGAAGAGATGGTGATACAAGTGCAATATGGACGATAGATATAGGTTTTTGTAATCTGAAAAAATTTAAAAACAGCAAGATAGCAAGTGGTAAAAGTGAGCGAAAACGGTATTGCAATGCTTGAAAAGAAGGCCTAGGGTTCATACTTTGACTAGTGCAAGTTCTTTCAACAATGATAACATAAATAAATCATATGGCAATCCCTCAACATGCGACAAAAGTCACACCAAAGTTTCTATCACGGAGAACATAAGATGAAATAGCTTGTAGGGTACGAAACCACCTTAAAGTTATTCTTTTCGATCAATCCATTGAGCTATTCCTATAAGTGTCACAAACAGCCCTAGAGTTCGTAGTAAAACAACACCATATGACACACATCAATCAATCCTAATATCACCTAGATACTCCAATGTCATCACAAGTATCCGTGGGTCAATTATACGATATGCATTAAACAACTTCAGATTCATAATATCCAATCCAAAATAAAGAACCTCAAAGAGTGCCCCAAGATTTCTACCAGAGAAACAAGGACGAAAACGTGCATCAACCCCTATGCATAGATTACCCCAATGTCACCTCGGAAATCCGCGAGTTGAGTGCCAAAAACATACATCAAGTGAATCAATAGAATACCCCATTGTCACCCAGGTATTCCACGCAAGACATACATCAAGTGTTCTCAAATTCATAATAGTATTCAACCTGATAATAGTGAAACCTCAAAGGTAAAACTCAATCCATTACAAGAAGGTAGAGAGGGAGAAACATCATAAGATCCAACTATAATAGCAAAGCTCGTGATACAACAAGATTGTGCCAAATCTAGAACACGAGAGAGAGAGAGACAGAGAGATCAAACACATAGCTACTGGTACATACCCTCAGCCCCGAGGGTGAACTACTCCCTCCTTGTCATGCAGAGCGTCGGGATGATGAAGATGGCCACCGGTAATGGTTTCCCCCTCCGGCAGGGTGCCGGAACGGGCTCCTGATTGGTTTTTCGTGGCTACAGAGGCTTGCGGTGGCGGAACTCCCGATCTAGATTTATTTCTGGGGGTTTCTATATTTATAGGAATTTTTGGCGTCAAGAACAAGTTAGGGGGTCCACGAGGAGCCCACAAGACCGGAGGGCGCCCCCAGATGGTAGGGGCGCCCTCCACCCTTGTGGAGGCCTCGTGGCTCTTCTGGCCCAACCCTTTTGCTTCCGAGACTTCTTCTGGTCCATAAAAAATCACCGTAAATTCTGAGCTCATTTGGACTCTGTTGGATATTCCTTTTCTGTGAAACTCAAAAACAAGGAAAAACAGAAACTGGCACTGGGCTCTAGGTTAATAGGTTAGTCCCAAAACTCATATAAAATAGCATATAAAACATCTAAGATAGATAATATATTAGCATGGAACAATCAAAATTACAGATACGTTGGAGACGTATCATGCTCTAGCTGCTCGAGGTACTCGGCCTCGCGCTCGGCCAGCCTTCGTTGGCGCCATTGCTCGAGGTAGGCGCGCTCCTGCGCCTCCGTCGCCCCATCCATATCGACGATGCTCTGTCCCACTCGCGCACCACCCTCGTTTAGGAGTAGCGCTTGATGGGTTCAGCTCCTGCTCGGCCTTGGCTGGAGACAGCGGGGCCAGCGAAGGCACTATGCAGTCGCCAGCCGCAGACAGCGTCAAGCCTCCGCCATGTGCGCCTCATAAGCCGCCTCCTCCTCCTTCCTGCGTCGCTCCTCCTCCTCGCTCTCCCGGAGGACTGCCGCCAGGGCCGCCTGGTAAGCGGCCTCCACTGTCCGGTCCTCATCGCGAACGACGAGGGGCGGCGGCAGGGAGACATGCGAGACATTGTGGACGCCACGCCGCCTGGCCTGCTCGTGCTCGAAGGCGAACCAACGCCCCAAGCGGGCAGACTCGATGTCGTAGGCGGAGTCACAGCGCTGCTCCGGCGTCAGCAACGCCCACCGTCGCCGCACCTCCTCCGCGTGCGCCCTCGCCGACCGTGGCACCGCCGGCACTGGGATCCTCTCTGGATCCAAGTGCCGGTCATGTGGCAAGGTGACGTCGGGGTAGGGGAGAGGGACATGGTTCTCCCAGTGCCACTTCACCTAGTGCACTGGGACGTTCACGCATCCCGCCGGCGGAGGCGGGGGGAGGCGGGGGAGAGGGGTGGCGAGGGCCTTGCCTTTGCCTTTGCCAGAGAAGAAACCCATTCTTGCTGGCTAGGGTTGCCGCCAACGGGGAAGCAGAGGGGTGGCGAGATGGGGACGCACTAGTAGAAAAACGACTTTTAGTACCGGTTCATAAGGACCTTTAGTACCGGTTCTGGAACCGGCACTAAAGGGTGAGGACTAAAGGTCCCCCCTTTAGTCCCGGTTCAGCACGAACCAGGACCAAAGGCCCACCACGTGGCACGAGGCGCATCGTGGTCTGGGGGACCTTTAGTCCCGGTAGGTAACACCAACTGAAGGAATTTTTTTTGAACTTTTTTGAAATAAAGCAAAAACAGTCCGCCTACTAGGCCGGCACGGCCTGCATACGACTAGAAACCCAACCTCTAATTGTGCCAGGACGCAGGCCCGTATGGCCCAGTAGGCCCCACAGGGCAGAAGACTTGCAATAGGCCCACAAAGGCCTTCTTAGAGAGGAGCTCGACACGGTAGCTGCGACAGGGCTTATAAACCGGTGCGAGCACCTCTCAACTAGCGAGGTGGGACTAAACATTGTGCACTATGGGTGGCAGCGCACCACCTTTAGTAATGGTTGGTGGCTCCAACTGGTACTAAAGGAGGGTCTTTAGTACCGGTTGGAGCCACCAACCCGTACTAAAGGCCACCACCTTTAGTACCGGTTGGTGGCTGATGTCTACTACACAACCTTCTTCTTGTAGATGTTGTTGGGCCTCCAAGTGCAGAGGTTTGTAGGACAGTAGCAAATTTCCCTCAAGTGGATGACCTAAGGTTTATCAATCCGTAGGAGGTGTAGGATGAAGATGGTCTCTCTCAAGCAACCCTGCAACCAAATAACAAAGAGTCTCTTGTGTCCCCAACACACCCAATACAATGGTAAATTGTATAGGTGCACTAGTTTGGCGAAGAGATGGTGATACAAGTGGTATATGGATAGTAGACAAAGGTTTTTGTAATCTGAAAATATAAAAACAGCAAGGTAACTAATGATAAAAGTGAGCACAAACGGTATTGCAATGCTAGGAAACAAGGCCTAAGGTTCATACTTTCACTAGTGCAAGTCCTCTCAACAATAAGAGCATAATTGGATCACAGAACTATCCCTCAACATGCAACAAAGAGTCACTCCAAAGTCACCAATAGCGGAGAACAAACGAAGAGATTATGGTAGGGTACGAAACCACCTCAAAGTTATTCTTTCCAATCAATCCATTGGGCTATTCCTATAGGTGTCACAAACAGCCCTAGAGTTCGTACTAGAATAATACCTTAAGATACAAATCAACCAAAACCCTAATGTCACCTAGATACTCCAATGTCACCTCAAGTATCCGTGGGTATGATTATACGATATGCATCAAACAATCTCATATTCATCTATTCAACCAACACATAGAACCTCAAAGAGTGCCCCAAAGTTTCTACCGGAGAATCACGACAAAAATGTGTGCCAACTCCTATGCATAGGTTCATGGGCGGAACCCGCAAGTTGATCACCAAAACATACATCAAGTGAATCACATGATATCCCATTGTCACCACAGATACGCACGGCAAGACATGCATCAAGTGTTCTCAAATCTTTAAAGACTCAATCCAATAAGATAACTTCAAAGGGGAAACTCAATCCATTACAAGAGAGTAGAGGGGGGAGAAAACATCATAGGATCCAACTATAATAGCAAAGCTCGCGATACATCAAGATCGTATCACCTCAAGAACACGTGAGAGAGAGATCAAACACATAGCTAGTGGTACATACCCTCAGCCCCGAGGGAGAACTACTCCCTCCTCGTCATGGAGAGCACCGGGATGATGAAGATGGCCACCGGAGAAGGATTCCCCCTCCGGCAGGGTGCCGAAACGGGTCTAGATTGGTTTTCGGTGGCTACGGAGGCTTCTGGCAGCGGAACTCCCGATCTATTGTGCTCCCTGATGTTTTTAGGGTATATGGATATATATAGGTGGAAGAAGTACGTCAGGGGGGCCATGAGGGGCCCATGAGGGTGGAGGGTGCGTCCCCTGCCTCATGGCTTCCTCGTAGATCCCCTGACGTGCACTCCAAGTCTTCTGGGCTTCTTCTGATCCAAAAATAAGTTCCGTGAAGTTTCAGGTCAATTGGACTCCGTTTGGTTTTCCTTTTCTGAGATATTCTAAAACAAGGTAAAAACAGAAACTGGCACTGGGCTCTGGGTTAATAGGTTAGTCCCAAAAATAATATAAAAGTGTATAATAAAGCCCATAAACATCCAAAAGAGTATATAATATAACATGGAGCAATAAAAAATTATAGATACGTTGGAGACGTATCAGCATCCCCAAGCTTAATTCCTGCTCGTCCTCGAGTAGGTAAATGATAAAAACAGAATTTTTGATGCGGAGTGCTACTTGGCATAATTTCAATGTAATTCTTCTTAATTGTGGCATGAATATTCAGATCCATAAGATTCAAGACAAAATTTTAATATTGGCATAGAAACAATAATACTTCAAGCATACTAACTAAGCAATTATGTCTTCTCAAAATAACATAGCCAAAGAAAGTTCATCCCTACAAAATCATATAGTTTGGTCATGCTCCATTTTCGTCACACAAGAATGCTCTCATCATGCACAACCCCGATGACAAGCCAAGCAATTGTTTCATACTTTAGTAATCTCAAACCTATAAACTTTCACGCAATATATGAGCGCGAGCCATGGACATAGCACTATGGGTGGAATAGAATATGATGATGGGGTTATGTGGAGAAGACAAAAAGGAGAAAGTCTCACATCAACGAGGCTAATCAATGAGCTATGGAGATGCCCACCGATTGATGTTAATGCAAGGAGTAGGGATTGCCATGCAACAGATGCACTAGAGCTATAAATGTATGAAAGCTCAACAAAAGAAACTAAGTGGGTGTGCATCCAACTTGCTTGCTCACGAAGACCTAGGGCACTTGAGGAGGCCCATTGTTGGAATATACAAGCCAAGTTCTATAATGAAAATTTCCCACTAGTATATGACAGTGACAAAACAAGAGACTCTCTATCATGAGGATTATGGTGCTACTTTGAAGCACAAGTGTGGCAAAGGATAGTAGCATTGTCCCTTCTCTCTTTTTCTCTCATTTTTTGGGCCTTCCTTTTTTATATGTCCTTTTGGGGGGGGGGGGCTTCTCTCCTTTTCTTATTCTTTTTTATTCCTCACTTGGGACAATGCTCTAGAAAATGACGATCAACACACTTCTGTTTATTTACAACTCAATGATTACAACTCGATACTAGAACAAAAGATGACTCTATATGAATGCCTCCAGCGGTGTACCGGGATTGCGATGAATCAAAAGCGACATGTATGAAAAATTATGAACGGTGGCTTTGCCACAAATACGATGTCAACTACATGATCATGCAAAGCAATATGACAATGATGATGCGTGTCATAATAAACGGAACGGTGGAAAGTTGCATGGCAATATATCTCGGAATGGCTATGAAAATGCCATAATAGGTAGGTATGGTGGCTGTTTTGAGGAAGATATAAGGAGGTTTATGTGTGATAGAGTGTATCATATCACGGGGTTTGGATGCACCGGCGAAGTTTGCACCAACTATCAATGTGAGAAAGGGCAATGCACGGTACCGAAGAGGCTAGCAATGATGGAAGGGTGAGAGTGCGTATAATCCATGGACTCAACATTAGTCATAAAGAACTCACATACTTATTGCAAAAATCTACAAGTCATCGAAAACCTCGGCACTACGCGCATGCTCCTAGGAGGATAGATTGGTAGGAAAAGACCATCGCTCGTCCCCGACCGCCATTCATAAGGAAGACAATCAAATAACACCTCATGTTTCAAATTTGTTACACAACGTTTACCATACGTGCATGCTACGGGACTTGCAAACTTCAACACAAGCATTTCTCAAATTCACAACTACTCAACTAGCACGACTTTGATATTATTACCTCCATATATCAAAACAATCATCAAGCATCAAACTTCTCTTAGTATTCAATACTCTATATGAAAGTTTTTACTATTCTTGGATGCCTATGTAACACCCACGATGCGGCTATATCTCCCACGTGTCGGAGCACGACTTAGAGGCATAACCGCATAGTAGGCATGTTGCAAGAGGGGTAATCTTTACACATCCCATGTACTGAATAAGATAGAGATACAGAGTTGGCTTACAATCGCCACTTCACACAATACATAAATATAGCATTACAACATCCAGAATACAAACAAGGTCAGACTACAGAACCAAAATAAAAGAAGACCACCCCTAGTGCATAGATCCCCGATCGCCCTGACTGGGCTCCACTACTGATCGAAAGGAAACGAAACAACCCAATGAACACGATCTTCATCGAGCTCCCACTTGAGCTCAGCTGCGTCATCTGCACTGGTATCATCGGCACCTGCAACTGTTTGGAAGTATCTGTGAGTCACGGGGACTCAGCAATCTCACACCCGCGAGATCAAGACTATTTAAGCTTATGGGTAGGAAAGGGGTAGTGAGGTGGAGCTACAGCAAGCACCAAGCATATATGGTGGCTAACTTACGCAAATGAGAGCGAGAAGAGGAGCAAAGCACGGTCGCGAACTAGGAGTGATCAAGAAGTGATCCTGAAACTACTTACGTTCAAGCATAACACAGGAACCGTGTTCACTTCCCGGACTCCGCCGGAAAGAGACCATCACGGCTACACACGCGGTTGATGCATTTTAATTAAGTTAAGTGTCAAGTTCTCTACAACCGGATATTAACAAATTCCCATCTGCCCATAACCGCGGGCACGGCTTTCGAAAGTTCAAAACCCTGCAGGGGTGTCCCAACTTAGCCCATCACAAGCTCTCATGGTCAACGAAGGATATTCCTTCTCCCAGGAAGACCCGATCAGACTCGGAATCCCGGTTACAAGACATTTCGACAATGGTAAAATAAGACCAGCAAAGCCGCCCGATGTGCCGACAAATCCCGATAGGAGTCGCACGTATCTCGTTCTCAGGGCACACCGGATGAGCAAGACGTCGGGTTGGCATAGACCCTTGAAAGAACATGCGGTGCCCCCATGTTTGGTTTTGGTAATTGATGACAATCTCTATGGACTAATGGTTTCCTTGAGTTATATTTGAAGGTTTTGTCCATAGGCTTTTCTTGGAGTACATGTGTTGGTTTCAAGGAGAGTTTGTGTCGACCAAGGTGCTATTCAAGGAATTACCTAAATATTGGTCTTGTGAGAGGTTGATCAAGACTAAGTCAAAGAGTGAATCAAGTTGATCAACCCACAAAGCGTAGAAGATGTACCGAGAGGGATCAAGTGATCCCATGGTATGGTAAGCATTGTCAATTACGCTTTGTGTACTAACCCATGGTCTTCGTGAGGGTTCTTTGTGGGGTTAGGTTGCGGTGTGCAAGTTCAAGTGGAGCATCACAAAGAGATCAAATGCTTGAAGCTTGCCGTCCTTTGTGGTGACAATGGACTTGTGAAGATGTGCGGAAGAGTGGCTCACCCATAGTGGAGTATGGGGGAGCAATCAACTACTCTTCATCGAGTCAACACAATCAAGAAAGGTTGCTGTGTGCAAGTTCAAGTGGAGCATCACGAAGAGATCAAATGCTTGAAGCTTGCCATCCTTTGTGGTGACAATGGACTTGTGAAGATGTGCGGAAGAGTGGCTCACCCATAGTGGAGTATGGGGGAGCAATCAACTAGTCTTAATCAAGAAAGGTGGTCCAACTTGAGGGAGTCAAGATCATCATCATCTAGCTCAAGTGGACCATGTGCAAGGCAAAGGTTTGCCCTTGATAGGTTTTCTATTTTACCGGTCTCGTGGTGGTAGTTGGGAGACCGGGTTATAGGATCGTTTGCCGTACTATCAAGGGGGGCTCTCAAGTTGGTAGCTTGATCGTATCGTTAGTAGAGAGCTCAAACCATTGCATCCTTGCATCATGTTTCTTCGTTCTTGTTTGGTTCTCTTTGCGAGTCTTAGAGCTTATGGTCATCTTGATGACAAGCTTGAGTTCATCAAAAATGGAGTTCGCATGCGTCTTCTATGATGTTTTCGGTGTTGGAGGTTTTACCGGTCTTATCCGAGAAAGGGTTCTCACCTTTTTCTTTTGGGCCTTTTCTCATTTTCTTATTATTGGTATTTCTATCAAGATTGTGTTAGCCCTTGTCGCTAGCTTTCCAACAAACTTGGTTTCATTGAATTCGGGGTCCGTTTGCAAAAGTTGTGGAAGTTTTGGTGTTCCGGAAAGGCTGCAGTGGTACTACCGCGAATTGGAGCGGATGTAATTTTTTACTACCGCTCCAGAGCGGTACTACCGCGGCTCCTACAGCGGTAGTACCGCTCCGGACCAAAAAACTCGTCCCAAGTCCTGCGAAGGTAGGTATGGAAGTATTTTTTAGTACCGCTCGCAAGCAGTAGTACCGCTACCCTTAGCAGTAGTACCGCTACCCCTAAGATTAATCTCTTTAGGGTTATGGACCCAAAATTATTGCGAATTGTAGATATGGGTTTTTCTCCTCCAAAGGATCCCCTAAGATTATCTTTAGAGGATGCTCAAGCTTCTAATGTGCTTTTCGATGCTTTGAGCAATGTTGTTATATTTCAACTCATGCCGTTCCGGGATGCTCATGAGTTGTGGACAAAGCTTCAAGATAAATATGGTGTGTCCAAGTTTTGTGGGGATGATTGTTCTCCCTCCACCTCTGGCCGTGTTGTGTTCTCAACTTCTTCTACTTCACCTACGTGTGGTTTGCCACAAGGTAATGACATGGTGAGTAGTGGTGTTCATTGCAATGATGATAGTGGGCTCATTGTTGATAATCCTTCATCACTTTCTTATTGCAATGCTTCATCTTTGGACTTTAGCACTTCGAGCGCTCCAAATGTTTCACATGCTTGTGTTCATAGTCCTTGCATATCATGTAGAAATTGCTTGACTAAATCTCATGATGATATGCTTGCTATATCTTGTTGCCATGATGAAAATGCATGTATTTCCTCGAGTTGTTGTGCTAAGAATGTAGAGGAAACCCAACACTCCATGGAACAAGATGTGGTCTTGGATGGTGCTTCAAGGGATCCTAAATCATCATCTATTGCATTTTGCCTTATGGCCAAGGCTTCAAAGGTATCTCCCACTTTGAATCCCAATATATCTTGTGATGATATTGATGATGGCAAGAGTGATGATGATGTTGATTATGATGAAGAGAATGATGATGTTGCCTCCTTAAAAATTAAGGGGGAAATGATTTTTAAATCTCTTCTTAAGAATAAAATTGCTCGTTCCAACTTCATGGAAATCATGTCTATTGCTACTGAGGGCAAGAAATATATTGATGAGTTGGAATCTCGTCTTGAGGATCATGAGGTCACCATTGATAAAATGGAAGGTCATGAGCGTGATTACGCTAATGAGACTGCGGACCTTTCTCAAGCTCTTGAACTTGAACAAACCACCAAGGAATCTCTTGAGGAGACTTTTGCTCTAGAATTATCTAGAGTGAGGGAATCTCGTGATAGAGCTCTTGTGGTGGCCAATGATTTTGAAACTAAAAATGCTAAGCTTGAAGTTGCTCATGCTAGACTCCTTGAGGATTTTGAGCACCTTGAAAATGGCTCAAGGGTCATTAAGGGTGAGCTCATCAAACTCACCGAGTCTCATGCTCAACTTGAAGCTTCTTATTTAAAAGAGCTTTCCAAGTTGTCCTCTCCTCTTGTTGTTAATGATGATGCTTGTACTACTAACTCTATTACTTATGAAGCATCCATTTTGAAGGACAATGTTGAGCTACGGGCTCAACTTGAGTTGCTATCTCGTAATTATGGAAAATTGGAAGAAAGTCATGAAAAGCTCTCAATCTCTCATGATGATCTTCTAGTATCCCATAATGTGCTAAAGATAGCTCATGAGGCCATGATTGCTAAGGTAACATCTAGTGAGCCTCATGTGGATACTAGCACTACTTCTAGTCAAAATGCTATGTTGCCATGTGCTAGTCCTTGTAATTCATCTACTCACAATGTTGGTACATCTTGTGATGAATTGCTTTCCTTGCCTTGTTGCTCTAACAATGAAGCTTATACTTCCTCTAGTACTTGTGTTGAGACTAACCATGTAGAGGAAATCAAAGAGCTCAAGGCCCAAGTCACTTCTTTGAAGAAAGACTTGGAAAAGAGTCATGAAGGGAAATTCACACTCAACAATATCTTGAGTGTGCAAAAATCCCCCAATGACAAAGGTGGACTTGGATTCAACTCCAAGAAGAAGAAGAAGTCCAAGATGAACAAAAAGAAGGGCCAAGAACAAGTCAAGAATTCGGCCAAGATTGTTTTCTTCAAGTGCAAAGTAGAAGGGCATCATGTTAGATCTTGCCCATTGAAGAAGAAGGCCATTAGTGACAAGCAACAAGGGAAGCGGCCACAAGTTCGATCTCATGCTCAACCACAAGTTGAAGAAAGTCCTCTTCCCAAGAATCCTCAAGCTAATGCTTCTCAAGTTGAGAAATCAAGTGAGAAGAAAGTGAAGAGTAGACGTTGCTACTTATGTCGTGAGAAAGGTCACCTCGCCTCTTCATGCACTAGTGGTAACTTATCCAACCCAATTATTATTGATGATATCTATTCTCTTGGGAAGGATAAGGTTGGCAATGTGTTTGCCAATGTTGTTGGTACTCAAAGTGGTGTCAAGAAGAGAACCATTTGGGTAGCCAAGCCTATTGTGACTAACCTCTTAGGACCCAACTTGGTTGGGGACCAACAAGCTCAAACTTGATCAATAGGTGTTGTTGGAGGGAATTGGAGACTTGGCTACTTTATGAAGAATTAAGGGGACTTCATCATTCTAATTGTCTCAAGCCAAGTTATTCGAATTATCAAGTTTCTATCTTATATCCAATGTTTCTCCATGCGGTAACTCGTGCTTAAAGTGTTTACATTGATAGTTACTTACCCCTTTGCATGTTTGGTTTTGTTCCTTGCATGTGCTTGTATATGTTGTGCTTCCAACTTGATTATCTTGAGCAATCAAGTATGTGTGTGTTGGTTTGAACATCATGTACATGTGTGTCATGCATTGGGCCTTTTGCATCTTGTTCTTTTCTTAGTTGGCTCTTGTGAGAGATTAATGGAATATCCCATTATGGGGGAGTCATGTGCTTTGTGCACCTCACAATCCTATATATGTGTGTACATGAGTAATACCATCTAGTATTGATATTTCAAGATTATCTAGTCGCTATGTGGTATGTCTTCTAATGAGAAATTCAAATTCTATATTGTCCATTAATTATCTCGTGTTGGATCGTTATTTTGCCTCTTGTTTATCTTTAATCGGTATCACATTATGGGGGAGTAATATGCTATGTGTATATTACTAGCCTAGAAAATGTGTACATTTGAGATATTGTCACCTAGAATTGATATTGTAAATTATCTTGTTCCTAGGTGGCATGTTAGCTCTACAAGTTGCAATTTGCTTTTTGTTTGGTGTGAAGATGATGTCGGATATCCTTGTTATCTACCACCGGGAATTATTTCCAAGTACTTCTTGTCTTTTGACAATTGGTACTCACTTATGTGTGGTAGAAATTATTGATCATCTTTACATTGGCCTTTGCTTTTATTTGCTTTATCTCTTTCCTAGGATTGTGTCAACTCCCATTGTATTCCATACCACTTGTGGATCTTGTTAATTTCTTGACCTTGTCTAGTGTTTTCTAGATATAGTGAAAGTGGTGATCCCACCTCGTGCATTTTGTATTCAAATGCAAATTCTCTATAATGCACTAGTCTTGGGGGAGCTATCCTATTCTTTATAAAACACTCATCTTGTGATCCTTATCAAGTGTGTGTTTGTGGAAGGCAAGCCGTTTCTTTTTGGTGCTTTGTGCCATCACGAAACTTTGTAGAGGGCTTGGTTTGTTTGGAACCATTCTCTCTTTTGGGAGTTTGACATCTTTCTTTTTGAGTGTATCAATGGATATCTCATTCCTTGATGTATCTTTTATGGATATCCTCCAAGTGATGATTTATTCACTTGGTATCTTTTCTTCGCTTGGTATTTCTTTGTCTTTTGGTCTCGGTTCTTGAAAGTCTTGAGCATGCATATTTACTTCTTGTAGTTTCTTTGGCATGTTTACTTTCTTTGACCCAATATATAGGGGGAACTCCACCAAGTCTCAAATTGGATGAGATGTGCATGAAATTCATTTTCATATCTATATGTACATATTTATGTGGAGTTTGTCCTATGTGTTGTTGGTTCTCTAACTCTATGGTCCCAATGAGTTTGGGTACCATTTTGTTTGTATTGTTGTTCTAGGAACAAGTGGAGATGCATTGGATGCTCGACTCACTCACAAGGAAGGTGTTGTCACCATGTGCTTATTGGAGTCAAGCTAGGATGATAAATGAACTACTTTGTACCTTCAATTGGTATCTACTACATCCTTCCAATGTTATCTCGGTAACAAGTATCTTCATATACTTCATGCACACATTTCTTGCATCAACCTTGTGTAGGTTGTATCATGGCATCTTATCCATTCTTTCTTGTGATACCTGTTTCCTTTCTCAAAGCATCCCAACAATGATGTCTTGTTGCTAGTTGTGATGTCTTTGGTGTTCGTGTGGTTGGAATTCATTTATATACAATAAGACCATATCTAGCCATGTGCTATGCTCTCAAGCAAATATATTATTGGCATATGTATGACTTCCTTTTGGATATCTTGTTCCTTCGTGTTGTAACTATTTCAGGTGGACATCCTTCTTTGTAGATATATATATATATATCATGATTTCGTCTACCTAGAATCTTATACACTTGAGAGAAGTTGCATATCTAGATGATATCCTTTCTTTCACGTCCACCTTGCCTTTCTTGTGTTATTTCTTTGGTGGCTCCATGAAAGCTTTTGCCTTGAGTGCGTGTCTTCTATCGTTGCATCTTGATGCGTTCTTGTGTGGTGAAGATTATTTTCCTCATGCTTATATTTATGAGGTTTTTGCCATCTTAATTGGCATCCCTCGTCTTGATGCGCCTTTCATCTTCTATCTTCACCGCGGGTTGTCACAAGCATAGGTTCTCTATATGCTTATTAGTAAGCTTGTGAACCCATTTGCTAGTTGTGTGTGGGAATGATAGGCCTTGCACTGTGTGCCTCATTCTTTAAAGACTTTATTGATGCTTAATGCTCTTCTGTACATTAGTCTTCTCAAGTGTATTGCCTTGACTCACACACATCTTTTTGGTTGAGCCCACTCTTAAGTTGCCTGTCTTACTTGTTGCTCAACCATGTGTTTGTTGCAAGTACTAGGCTTAGTTTCCTATATGCTCTCTTGCACTTGTTGTAAGTTTCTATTGATTTTGGCGGGAGCTATGATCCTATTTTGTGCACTTTGTATCCAAATACAAAAATTCTTGATGTGCACAAATCATGGGGAGCTTCTCTAGTTTCTTTAGAACACTGTGTGACGCCCCCGATTTGACCGTACACTAATTGTACACGCAAACGTGTACGATCAAGATCAGGGACTCACGGGAAGATATCACAACACAACTCTACAAATAAATTAAGTCATACTAGCATCATATTACAAGCCAGGGGGCTCGAGGGCTCGAATACAAGAGCTCGATCATAGACGAGTCAGCGGAAGCAACAATATCTGAGTACAGACATAAGTTAAACAAGTTTGCCTTAAGAAGGCTAGCACAAACTGGGATACAGAGCGAAAGAGGAGCAGGCCTCCTGCCTGGGATCCTCCTAAACTACTCATGGTCATCGTCAGCGGGCAGCACGTAGTAGTAGGCACCTCTGGAGTAGTAGGAGTCGTCGTCGACGGTGGCGTCTGGCTCCTGGGCTCCAACATCTGGTTGCGACAACCAGGTAGAAGGGATAGAGGGAAAAAGAAGGAGAAAGCAACCGTGAGTACTCATCCAAAGTACTCGCAAGCAAGGAGCTAAACTACATATGCATGGGTACATGTGTAAAGACCATATCGGTGGACTGAACTGCAGAATGCCAGAATAAGAGGGGGATAGCTAATCCTGTCGAAGTCTACGCTTCTGGCAGCCTCCGTCTTGCAGCATGTAGAAGAGAGTAGACTGAAGTCCTCCAAGTAGCATCGCATAGCATAATCCTAACCGATGATCCTCCCCTCGTCGCCCTGTGAGAGAGCGACCACCGGTTGTATCTGGCACTTGGAAGGGTGTGTTTTATTAAGTATCCAGTTCTAGTTGTCATAAGGTCAAGGTACAACTCCAAGTCGTCCTGTTACCGAAGATCACGGCTATTTGAATAGATTAACTTCCCTGCAGGGGTGCACCACATAACCCAACACGCTCGATCCCATTTGGCCGGACACACTTTTCTGGGTCATGCCCGGCCTCGGAAGATCAACACGTCGCAACCCTACCTAGGCACAACAGAGAGGTCAGCACGCCGGTCTAAATCCTATGGCGCAGGGGTCTGGGCCCATCGCCCTTTGCACACCTGCACATTGCGAACGCGGCCGGAAGCAGAACTAGCCCCCTTAATACAAGAGCAGGCTTACGGTCCAATCCGGCGCGCGCCACTCAGTCGCTGACGTCACGAAGGCTTCGGCTGATACCACGACGTCGAGTGCCCATAACTGTCCCCGCGTAGATGGTTAGTGCGTATAGGCCAGTAGCCAGACTCAGATCAAATATCAAGATCTCGTTAAACGTGTTAAGTATCTGCGAACGCCGACCAAGGCCAGGCCCACCTCTCTCCTAGGTGGTCTCAACCTTCCCTGTTGCTCCGCCTCAAAGTTACAGTCGGGGGCCGTCGGGAACCCAGGCCCACCTCTACCGGGATGGAGCCACCTGCCCCTTCAGCCCCCATCTCCGAACAGTATCATAAGTAATGTAACTGTGTAAAGTATATAGTATATGCCCGTGATCACCTCCCGAAGTGATCACGGCCCAGTAGTATAGCATGGCAGACGGACAAGAGTGTCGGGCCACTGATGGAACACTAGCATCCTATACTAAGCGGTAGGATAGCAGGTAATGGTAACAACAGTAGTAGCAAGGACAGGCTATGCATCAGGATAGGAATATCGAAAAGCAGTAACATGCTACACTACTCTAATGCAAGTAGTATAGAGAAGAGTAGGCGATATCTGGTGATCAGGGGGGGCTTGCCTGGTTGCCCTGGCAAGAGAGAGGGGTCGTCAACACCGTAGTCGTACTGGGTAGCAGCAGCATCGGTCTCGGTGTCTAGCAAGAGAAGAGGGGGAAGAAACAATAAATATAATGCAAACAGATGCATAATGATGCATGACATGACAAAACGTGACGCTAGGTGTGCCCTAACGCGGTACGAGGTGGTACCGGTGAAGGGGAAAACATCCGGAAAGTATTCCTGGTGTTTCGCGTTTTCAGACAGATGAACCGGAGGGGGAAAGTTGCGTGTTCGCTATGCTAGGGATGCGTGGCGGGCGAACAAGCTGCGTGTCCGGATTTGTCTTGTCATTCTGAGCAACTTTCATGTTGAAAATAATTTAATCCGAGTTACGGATTAAAAGATATGATTTTCTAAAGATTTTACTAATTTCTGGAATTTAATTAATTATTTAATTTAATTCAAAATTTGGATTTATGACATTAGCATGATGTCATGCTGACGTCACCAGTCAACAAGGGTTGACTGGGTCAACTGATGCGTGGGTCTAGTGGGACCCACCTGTCATACTCTGTTATTTTAAGTAGGGTTTAGTTATCTGCTTAGGCTAATCTAATCAGGATTAATTAGTTTGTTAATTAATTAGGTTAATTAAGCAAGATTAATTAAGTTAATTAATCCTTTAATTAATTAATTAATTTAATAATTTTATTTATTACTTATTTTTAATTCCTTTTCCTTTTCTCTTTCTTTCGTTCTCAGGGTGGGCCCCGTTCGCCATAGGCACAGGGGCCAATAGCGGGCGACGGGCAGGCAGGCAGCGGGCGCAACCCGTACGGGGTCGAGCCCGCTCGCGAGGCAGCGGGGCGAGGCCACGGCGATGCGCGGGCGGCCACCGGAGGCCGTTCGGGCGGCAACGAGCGGCGAGACCAGTAGCGATGCGGGCCATCGCGGTAAGAGCGAGTGGTGACGGGAGGAGAAGGAGAGCGGGGGTGCGTGGTCTCAGATGGGGTTGGCGCGGTCCGACGCAGGTAGCAGCAGCACAGCCGCGGGCATCGGACAGCGGCAGCAGCATGCCAAGGGGGAGGCAAAAGCACGCAGTGCAAGCGGGGAGCACCAGGCGGCGCTGGCCGTGGCGGACGCGGCTACGGCTCTAAGCAGCAGCAAGCGCGGGAGTGGGGGGGGCTGGGCGAGCATGGGATAGCCACAGGGGCGCACGAGGGGGGGAGGACGCGGTGGCGCGGGCCATGCGACGCACGAGGCCACCACGGGCGGGCGACGCAAGCAGCGGCGGGGGTGCGCGAGCGCGCGCATGCTTCGTCGCGGGCAGGTGCGGGGCACGGCCAGCGCGTGTGGACGGCGACTGCGGGGGGGGGGGGGGGGGGCGGGGGGGGGGGGGGGGGGCGGGGGGGGGGGGGGGGTGCTAGCGAGCGCGCGCTACGGGTGGAAGGGCTCGGCGATGCGGGGACGTGCGCGCACGGGCAGAGCAGTGCAGCAGCAGCAGTGGTGAGCGGAGGCGGGCGCGCGCGTAGCCAGCGAGCGGGGCGAGGGGAAGAGGAGTCCGAGGGCCTCACCGGGATTCGTAGGGACTAGGCAACAGGAGGGCGAGGAGGAGGGCGAAGACGACGCGGTGGAGAGGAAGCGGGCCGGCGAGGGCGCCCTCCGTCGAGGTCCAGCGGTGGGGCGGCGTCGGGCGTCGAGCGAGGGCGTCGCGGCGACCTCTTCCTCCGTTCCCGATCCAATCGGGGAGAGAGGAGATATTTTCGTGGGGGAGGGAAGTGGGGTGTCGGTGGAGAGTGGGGGGAAGTGGGGAACGGTTTATGGGTGCGGGGTGGGCCGGTCTGTTGGGCTGGTAGAGGCTAGCTGGGCCTATTGGCCCAATTGGCCAAGGGGTCTCCTTTTGTTTTTTTTGTTTGTTTGTTTTTTTCTTTTATTTACTTTTACTATTTTCTGTTTATGTTCCAATAAACTTAGTTTTATAAAATGCCACAGTAGCACCTAAAATAGTGTTTTCAAGCATTCCACGGTCACAATTAATTTGGCACATTAATTTGTTAGCTTGTATTTGTTTACTATTTTAAAAGCATATAAATAATGGATTTAGCCCAAGTTTTATTCATTTTAGATTATTTAAACATTTTATAAAATAGTGGTCTCTTCGTCATAATTACCTATGCATTATTTGGCTTCACCCGAATATTTTAGTTTTAATATTTGAAAACTTTTACTGTTCGACTTTATTTCGAAGTTGAATTCCGAACCGGTTTTGAACTAACGCGGGATTATCAATAGTAACTGAGGTGACGTGGCATCATTAGCAGAGGTTCACTGTAGGTTAATTATCCGGGCATCACAATTCTCCTCCACTACAAGAAATCTCGTCCCGAGATTTAAGAGGGGGACTAAAGGGAAAATTCTGGTTACGAAATTCTAACGGGTCTTCTCGATCTTAGCTGTTCTTCTCGAAGAGGTCGATCCATTATGTTGAAGTCTTTATTAGTCTGCTCCAGGTCATCATGATCAAGTCGTCATCCTTTCTTTGGGATCTCCATCGCCCTTACGGAAAGAATAAAAGGTGGGCATCCTGGGAGTACGGACCTCTGCAAGGTCGACTATCTGGTCGATAACATCGAGGAAGATGGCGGAAGTAACTCTCGAATTTAAACTTAAGAAAATGTCGAGAGAAAAGTAAGGAGGTATCATGTGAAGTTTCAAGCGAGCAGGCAATCGTTCGATGCCTGAAACAAAGTGTGAAAGGGGTCTAGAGCAACGAGAATAAGTATTGCGTCTAATACCAGAATAGATCACTTGGTGGGTGGCCTGTGAATTACATAAGAAGTCAAGTGCGAGAATAACTTTGTCATCAGGGTGTACAAGAGAGTCAGGTTTCGATCCTGGGACCTATGGGTTATGGGCCCACCATGTGGGTTAAAAGTAGGAGGAACGGTGACATCTTGCACGGTCAGGATAGGAAGGCATGTCAGAGGGTAGACTATCAGTTATGTCGGCAACAACGTCGGTACCAAGGGCGAGGGACGAAGAGAACCATCTTCCTGCTCGTTGAACGAGGCGGACCATTAGGCAAAGTTTCTCGTCCATCGGTGGTTACCGGAATGTCAACAACAATAGTAACAGGGTCTTACTGACAGAGTTGTACACTGAGGTGCTTATAAAAGCAGTGACGTATTACTGCTTAGATCATATAAACCTCAAGAAGGTTAAACAGAACAATGGAAAGGAGAATGTGATTATCAGATTAAACAGAACAATGGAAAGGAAAATGTGTTTAAACACATATTTCGGGGGTATATCCTTCCCAAGAACAAGTAGAGTATGATATTCAAGACCGGATATTAAGTAGAAAAGCCTCTAGGTAAGGGGAGAGAAATTTCATGACATTATCCATATAGCGTTGTTTGGATAATTGAGAAAGAAACAATTAGCATTGGGCTTCAAATGTTCTTGTTGATGAAGAGAGTACCACAGACATGCTTTGAGATAGCATTGACATGGTCTTCAATCAAAGGTCGGACGTTGGATATACAAAGGATTCACCAGGAACAATTTATAAACAAAGTCATTCCATTTCCTCATGGAAGAATGGTTATCCTTGCTAAAAAGGAAACTAAAACATTAGGTACTCCGGTGAGGTGTGCTAGGCATGACATCACCTTACCGGGTCATATAAAGACCAATGTTATAACTCTTGGAAATATGTTCCAAGGTAAGAAGAACAATTGCTGGATAGCAAGGAACTCAAGGTATAACACCAAACATGAACAAGTTTGTGTTGGTGGGAAGGCAATAAAGTGGTCGATGATAATACAATTCATCGAGGGCAAGGATGGTATTTCACATCCTGAATTTGATTGATATCTTGAAAGAGCTCAGAATGTTGATGATGACCATGACACAATGGTCGGGAGACTTCATGAAGATGTAATCAATCGGCGATGACATCAAGTCAAAGAAATGATGAAGCGAATGGCTATTGGAACCATGGGTATGACACAAACTCGAAATCAAGCTTGCTGTTCAAGGCGAAATGCTATGACGAGTAAGGTCGACATAAGCTAAGCTCATCGTCGAAAATTGTGCTCCGGGAATAAAGAGCAGGTCGCACAGTTAAATTTTTAGCACGATAATGATATAGCCGACCAGGGTAGGAATGACTTGAAGGATTAATAAACTCATAAGCAACGAAGATTACTTAGAGTTATTGAACCGTAGTGCAGACTCGGTTCACATATCGGTGTTCTCGGTTGACGACAACCCAGTGCCTAGGAAAATTGGAATCGGTGAGAAATAACAGCTGATGAAGAACCCATAAAAAGTTATGCAGTTCCATGATATTTTCGAGATACCAGAGTGTAATACTCAATGGTAGATCAAAGTAAAGGTTGGAATAGGGTAATGCTCTGCAGAAGACAAGTGCTCAAACTTGCACGAGAAATGGAATCAAGGAGAAACATGGTCGGAACCACGTCCACAGATACAAGATGAACTTATAACAAGGGGATAATTATTTTAAGAGAAGCTTCCATGATAAGGTATACATCGTTTCCATGGGCATGAACACAGGGTTCAAGGTCGACTCCCACTTGTTCAACGCATAACCTTTCATTCACCTCTCGTATTTTGAAAATGACATTAGTTGTTGAAAGTTTTACCTGGTGCAATACCAGATAACTATGACCCGTGAAATCTTCCGGGTTTGCACAGATTAGGGAAGGCATTAGTTCAAACCATCGGGTATCTTAGGAACATATATCACAAACTTCAGGAGTAAATAACACAAGCTCAAAAGTAGAGCATGGTTGACAAGGCAGAGGATACAGTTTACCAAAGGCATTATATACCTGTGGAAAGGCTCACAAGGTTATTGAACATTAAGGACGATGTCGGATGAAATCAAACAATGGATCTGACGATCCACAATGGAGCTGATGTGAGTATCGGTACTCTACCAGAAGGAGAAAGAATGCAAAGGCATTGGATTATGGAAACAACTGACTAATCCAGAGCTCAAGTGCAGAGGAATTATGATTTTCAAATCAAGGGATCAGAAGCAATGTTCTGATTAGGGATGGATAAGTTGAATAGCCTTAGGGGTACAATCGACGGCAATTGGATTTGTTGAGAACCAGCTCATGTTCAAAATGACGTCTGAGCCGGAAAGATAATTTAAAAGGATCAACTGATGATTGCGTGCATTCGCACTCATGTTGAATCAAAGGGATCAAAATGACGGTGCCTAAGGATACTAACGAATATTGCCAGACATATGGAAAGCATCCATCATGCAAGCAGACAAGTATTGCAGAGCAATAAGCTACTAAGGATTTTTGGAGGATCGAATAGTATTTCGATGACCATTGTGAAACACATGAACAACTGGGGGATGAGCGGATACTTGATAAGTGCGAGAATTATCCGCAGGGGTATTCAGGTGACAAAGAACAGCAAGGCAGTAAGCTCAAAGGATTATCGAAACAACGATGAGTATTTCGGGGTATCTTGTAATAACAAGACCAACTGGGAATAAAAGTAAGAACAACAGGTGTAAGTATTTATCCATAGGGATTTTTCGGTGGTAGGAAATTGCAAAAGCAATGGCACAAAGTTTCGGGAGAACATCGGAGAGTATTATCAGAATCTTCTGTTGAAGCAGTCGACCATCTGTAATGAAAGGCTCTCCGGGAGAAAGTGATAACGAGATCCTAATGTTAGATTTAGAAAAATTCATTTAACCCGAATAGAAGAGAGATCAGAGTCCCAGAGTATAGACGAGGAGTAAAAGATCCTAATACCACCCAATGGCGATGTGGGCCCGTAAGCCGCACATCCATGTAAGTAAAAGTTTTCGTAATGTCTAGACTCGACTTCGGCCAAGGAGTGTGGAAGGGGGATTCCTACAGGCAGTCGGCTCTGATACCAACTTGTGACGCCCCCGATTTGACCGTACACTAATCGTACACGCAAACGTGTACGATCAAGATCAGGGACTCACGGGAAGATATCACAACACAACTCTACAAATAAATTAAGTCATACAAGCATCATATTACAAGCCAGGGGCCTCGAGGGCTCGAATAGAAGAGCTCGATCATAGACGAGTCAGCGGAAGCAACAATATCTGAGTACAGACATAAGTTAAACAAGTTTGCCTTAAGAAGGCTAGCACAAACTGGGATACAGAGCGAAAGAGGAGCAGGCCTCCTGCCTGGGATCCTCCTAAACTACTCCTGGTCGTCGTCAGCGGGCAGCACGTAGTAGTAGGCACCTCCGGAGTAGTAGGAGTCATCGTCGACGGTGGCGTATGGCTCCTGGGCTCCAACATCTGGTTGCGACAACCAGGTAGAAGGGATAGAGGGAAAAAGAAGGAGAAAGCAACCGTGAGTACTCATCCAAAGTACTCGCAAGCAAGGAGCTACACTACATATGCATGTGTACATGTGTAAAGACCATATCGGTGGACTGAACTGCAGAATGCCAGAATAAGAGGGGGATAGCTAATCCTGTCGAAGTCTACGCTTCTGGCAGCCTCCGTCTAGCAGCATGTAGAAGAGAGTAGACTGAAGTCCTCCAAGTAGCATCACATAGCATAATCCTAACCGATGATCCTCCCCTCGTCGCCCTGTGAGAGAGCGACCACCGGTTGTATCTGGCACTTGGAAGGGTGTGTTTTATTAAGTATCTGGTTCTAGTTGTCCTAAGGTCAAGGTACAACTCCAAGTCGTCCTGTTACCGAAGATCACGGCTATTCGAATAGATTAACTTCCCTGCAGGGGTGCACCACATAACCCAACACGCTCGATCCCATTTGGCCGGACACACTTTTCTGGGTCATGCCCGGCCTCGGAAGATCAACACGTGGCAGCCCTACCTAGGCACAACAGAGAGGTCAGCACGCCGGTCTAAATCCTATGGCGCAGGGGTCTGGGCCCATCGCCCTTTGCACACCTGCATGTTGCGAACGCGGCCGGAAGCAGAACTAGCCCCCTTGATACAAGAGTAGGCTTACGGTCCAATCCGGCGCGCGCCACTCAGTCGCTGACGTCACGAAGGCTTCGGGTGATACCATGACGTCGAGTGCCCATAACTGTCCCCGCGTAGATGGTTAGTGCGTATAGGCCAGTAGCCAGACTCACATCAAATACCAAGATCTCGTTAAACGTGTTAAGTATCTGTGAACGCCGACCAGGGCCAGGCCCACCTCTCTCCTAGGTGGTCTCAACCTGCCTTGTCGCTCCGCCTCAAAGTAACAGTCGGAGGCCGTCGGGAACCCAGGCCCACCTCTACCGGGATGGAGCCACCTGCCCCTTCAGCCCCCATCTCCGAACAGTATCATAAGTAATGTAACTGTGTAAAGTATATAGTATATGCCCGTGATCACCTCCCGAAGTGATCACGGCCCAGTAGTATAGCATGGCAGACGGACAAGAGTGTAGGGCCACTGATGGAACACTAGCATCCTATACTAAGCGGTAGGATAGCAGGTAATGGTAACAACAGTAGTAGCAAGGACAAGCTATGCATCAGGATAGGAATATCGAAAAGTAGTAACATGCTACACTACTCTAATGCAAGCAGTATAGAGAAGAGTAGGCGATATCTGGTGATCAGGGGGGGCTTGCCTGGTTGCTCTGGCAAGAGAGAGGGGTCATCAACACCGTAGTCGTACTAGGTAGCAGCAGCGTCGGTCTCGGTGTCTAGCAAGAGAAGAGGGGGAAGAAACAATAAATATAATGCAAACAGATGCATAATGATGCATGACATGACAAAACGTGACACTAGGTGTGCCCTAACGCGGTATGAGGTGGTACCGGTGAAGGGGGAAAACATCCGGAAAGTATTCCTGGTGTTTCACGTTTTCGGACAGATGAACCGGAGGGGGAAAGTTGCGTGTTCGCTATGCTAGGGATGCGTGGCGGGCGAACGGGCTGCGAAACCGGATTCATCTCGTCGTTTTGAGCAACTTTCATGTTGAAAATAATTTAATCCGAGTTACGGATTAAAAGATATGATTTTCTAAAGATTTTACTAATTTCTGGAATTTAATTAATTATTTAATTTAATTCAAAATTTGGACTTATGACATCAGCATGATGTCATGCTGACGTCACCAGTCAACAGGGGTTGACTGGGTCAACTGATGCGTGGGTCCAGTGGGACCCACCTGTCATACTCTGTTATTTTAAGTAGGGTTTAGTTATCTGCTTAGGCTAATCTAATCAGGATTAATTAGTTTAGTTAATTAATTAGGTTAATTAAGCAAGATTAATTAAGTTAATTAATCCTTTAATTAATTAATTAATTTAATAACTTTATTTAATATTTATTTTTAATTCCTTTTCTCTTTTTTTTCGTTCTTAGGGTGGGCCTCGTTCGCCATAGGCACAGGGGCCAATAGCGGGCGACGGGCAGGCGGGCAGCGGGCGCAACCCGTACGGGGTCGAGCCCACTCGCGAGGCAGCGGGGCGAGGCCGCGGCGATGCGCGGGCGGCCACCGGAGGCCGTTCGGGCGGCAACGAGCGGCGAGACCAGTAGCGCGGCGGGCCATCGCGGTAAGAGCGAGCGGTGACGGGAGGAGAAGGAGAGCGGGGGTGCGTGGTCTCAGATGGGGTCGGCGCGGTTCGACGCAGGTAGCAGCAGCACAGCCGCAGGCATCGGACGGCGGCGACAGCATGCCAAGGGGGAGGCAGAAGCACGTAGTGCAAGCGGGAAGCACCAGGCGGCGCTGGCCGTGGCGGACGCGGCTACGGCTCTAAGCAGCAGCAAGCGCGGGAGTGGGGGGGGCTGGGCGAGCAGGGGACAGCCACAGGGGCGCACGGGGGGGGGAGGGCGCGGTGGCGCGGGCCATGCGACGCATGAGGCCACCACGGGCGGGCGACGCAAGCAGCGGCAGGGGCGCGCGAGCGCGCGCATGCTTCGTCGCGGGCAGGTGCGGGGCATGGCCAGCGCGTGTGGACGGCGAGTGCGATGGGGGGGCGCTAGCGAGCGCGCGCTACGGGTGGAAGGGCTCGGCGATGCGGGGACATGCGCGCACGGGCAGAGCAGTGCAGCAGCAGCAGTGGCGAGCGGAGGCGGGCGCGCGCGTAGCCAGCGAGCGGGGCGAGGGGAAGAGGAGGCCGAGGGCCTCACCGGGATTCGTAGGGACTTGGCAACAGGGGGGGCGAGGAGGAGGGCGAAGACGACGCGGTGGAGAGGAAGCAGGCCGGCGAGGGCGCCCTCCGTCGAGGTCCAGCGGTGGGGCGGCATCGGGCGTCGAGCGAGGGCGTCGCGGCGACCTCCTCCTCCGTTCCCGATCCAATCGGGGAGAGAGGAGATATTTTCGTGGGGGGGGGGGGGAGGGGGGGGGGGGTGGGGGGGGGGGGTGGGGGGAAGTGGGGAACGGTTCTGTTGGCCCAATTGGCTAAGGGGTCTCTTTGTTTTTTTGTTTGTTTGTTTTTTTTCTTTTATTTACTTTTACTATTTTCTGTTTATGTTCAATAAACTTAGTTTTATAAAATGCCACAGTAGCACCTAAAATAGTGTTTCCAAGCATTCCACGGTCACAATTAATTTGGCACATTAATTTGTTAGCTTGTATTTGTTTACTATTTTAAAAGCATATAAATAATGGATTTAGCCCAAGTTTTATTCATTTTAGATTATTTAAACATTTTATAAAAGAGTGGTCTCTTCGTCATAATTACCTATGCATTATTTGGCTTCACCCGAATATTTTAGTTTTAATATTTGAAAACTTTTACTGTTCGACTTTATTTCAAAGTTGAATTCTGAACCGGCTTTGAACTAACGCGGGATTATCAATAGTAACTGAGGTGATGTGGCATCATTAGCAGAGGTTCACTGTAGGTTAATTATCCGGGCGTCACACACTGCTCTGCTCTTATCATAATATCTTTTATTCTTGTGGCTCGTAGGATCATTGGTCTAGTTGCTTCAATTGGTATCTTTTGATAGCTTGCTTCAATTGGTATCTTTTGATTGCTTGTTTCTCTCTTTGTTATGTCTTAGTGGCATATCTTTCTTTTGCAATCTTTGGGCCTCAATATAGTTTGTCTTCCTCCAAGTATTTACTGTTGGATATGTGTATTGCATTCCACTCTCTTGTTGAGAAATACACAACTTATGGAGGAACTCAATCTATATTGGCCTTCTAAGCTTTTCGCCCATTTTGGCAATCGATGCCAATGGGGGAGAAGTTTCAGAGAGTTTTGTGGAGGTTTCAGAGAGTTTTGTGGAGAAGTCTTTAGAGTTTTCTCCTTGCTTTGGTTTTGTTCCTAAGCATTTGCATCTCATACGCATGCATTATTGGTTGTTGCATTGCATGGTGATGCATAATTCCCTGTATTAAACTCTCTTGAAAGTGATTGTCATCAATTACCAAAATGGGGGAGATTGAAAGAACACGCGGTGCCCCCATGTTTGGTTTTGGTAATTGATGACAATCTCTATGGACTAATGGTTTGCTTGAGTTATATTTGAAGGTTTTGTCCATAGGCTTTTCTTGGAGTACATGTGTTGGTTTCAAGGAGAGTTTCTGTCGACCAAGGTGCTATTCAAGGAATTACTTAAAGATTGGTCTTGTGAGAGGTTGATCAAGACTAAGTCAAAGAGTGAATCAAGTTGATCAACCCACAAAGCGTAGAAGATGTACCGAGAGGGATCAAGTGATCCCATGGTATGGTAAGCATTGTCAATTACGCTTTGTGTACTAACCCATGGTCTTCGTGAGGGTTCTTTGTGGGGTTAGGTTGCGGTGTGCAAGTTCAAGTGGAGCATCACGAAGAGATCAAATGCTTGAAGCTTGCCGTCCTTTGTGGTGACAATGGACTTGTGAAGATGTGCGGAAGAGTGGCTCACCCATAGTGGAGTATGGGGGAGCAATCAACTAGTCTTCATCGAGTCAACACAATCAAGAAAGGTTGCGGTGTGCAAGTTCAAGTGGAGCATCACGAAGAGATCAAATGCTTGAAGCTTTCCGTCCTTTGTGGTGACAATGGACTTGTGAAGATGTGCGGAAGAGGGTTTTCCCAGTCACGACGTTGTAAAACGACGGCCAGTGAATTGTAATACGACTCACTATAGGGCGAATTCGAGCTCGGTACCCGGGGATCCTCTAGAGTCGACCTGCAGGCATGCAAGCTTTCCGTCCTTTGTGGTGACAATGGACTTGTGAAGATGTGCGGAAGAGTGGCTCACCCATAGTGGAGTATGGGGGAGCAATCAACTAGTCTTCATCGAGTCAACACAATCAAGAAAGGAGGTCCAACTTGAGGGAGTCAAGATCGTCATCATCTAGCTCAAGTGGACCATGTGCAAGGCAAAGGTTTGCCCTTGATAGGTTTTCTATTTTACCGGTCTCGTGGTGGTAGTTGGGAGACCGGGTTATAGGATCGTTTGTCGTACTATCAAGGGGGGCTCTCAAGTTGGTAGCTTGATTGTATCGTTAGTAGAGAGCTCAAACCATTTCATCCTTGCATCATGTTTCTTGGTTCTTGTTTGGTTCTCTTTGTGAGTCTTAGAGCTTATGGTCATCTTGATGACAAGCTTGAGTTCATCGAAAATGGAGTTCGCATGCGTCTTCTATGATGTTTTCGGTGTTGGAGGTTTTACCGGTCTTATCCGAGAAAGGGTTCTCACCTTTTTCTTTTGGGACTTTTCTCATTTGCTTCTTATTGGTATTTCTCTCACGATTGTGTTAGCCCTTGTCGCTAGCTTTCCAACAAACTTGATTTCATCGAATTCGGAGTCCGTTTGCAAAAGTTGTGGCAGTTTTGGTGTTCTGGAAAGGCTGCAGCGGTACTACCGCGAATTGGAGCGGATGTAATTTTTTACTACCGCTCCAGAGCGGTACTACCGCGGCTCCTACAGCGGTAGTACCGCTCCGGACCAAAAAACTCGTCCCAAGTCCTGCGGAGGTAGGTACGGAAGTATTTTTTAGTACCGCTCGCAAGCAGTAGTACCGCTACCCTTAGCAGTAGTACCACTACCCCTAGCGGTAGTACCGTGAGGTCAAGCAGTACTACCGCTCCGACGGTTCTTCTGGCTTTTTTGCCTCCTCGTTGTTGTGTTTCAAAGGGCTACTACCACCCTAGCGGTAGTACCGCTCGGTGCGGGCTGTGAGCATAACGGTTGGATTTTTTCCCCACCTATAAAAGGGGTCTTCTTCCCCAACGAACCTTGTCCTTTGAGCTCGTGTTCTCCCCCCATTGTTGACCTTATTTGAGCTTGCTAACTCTCAATCCCTCCATGGAATCTTGCTAGTTTTTGAGGGAAAAGATAGAGGAGATATAGATCCACGTTTCCACCAATCACTTTCTCCTCTAGGTGAGGGGAACCCCTTGGATCTAGATCTTGGAGTTCTTGGTATTCTCCTTCTTGTTCTTCCTCTCATTTTCCTCCCTAGCATTAGTTGCTTCGGTGGGATTTGAGAGAGAAGGACTTGGGCACTCCGTGTGTCCTTGCCATTGCATTTGGTGCATCGGTTTGAGTTCTCCACGTGATACGTGGAAGTTACAAGTTGAGAAGCTTATTACTCTTGGATGCTTGGTACCTTTGAGCTTGTTCCTCTTGGGTGCTTGGGCGCCCTAGATGGTTGGTGGTGTTCGGAGCTCAATAATTGTGGTGTAAAGCTCCGGGCAAGCGTTGGGGTCTCCAATTAGGTTGTGGAGATCGCCCCGAGCAATTTGACGGGTACCGGTGACCGCCCCCAAGGGTTGCCAAAGTGTACGGGTTCGGTGACCGCCCCCAAGGGTTGCCATTTGTACGGGTTCGGTGACCTCTCTCAAGGGTCCCTTAGTGGAATCACGGCATCTTGCATTGTGCGAGGGCGTGAGGAGATTACGGTGGCCCTAGTGGCTTCTTGGGAAGCATTGTGCCTCCACACTGCTCCAAACGGAGATTAGCATCCGCAAGGGTGTGAACTTCGGGATACATCGTCGTCTCCGCGTGCCTCGGTTATCTCTTACCCGAGCCCTTTACTTATGCACTTTACTTTATGATAGCCACATTGTTTCTTGTCATATATCTTGCTATCACATAGTTGTTTATCTTGCTTAGTATAAGTTGTTGGTGCACATAGGTGAGCCTAGTTCTTGTAGGTTTTGTGTTTGACAAATTAACCGCTAGGTTTATTTCGCATTTGTTCAAGCCTAAACCGTAATTATTTTAAAGCTCCTATTCGCCCCCCCCTCTAGGCGACATCCACGATCTTTCAACCCTGGTTGCCCAGGGGGCGCCGGACATCGCTCAGATTGGACCAACACTTAGAGAAGCACTGGCCCGAGGGGGTGAAAATAAAGATGACCCTCGGGAGCGGGAATCCCAAGGGGAAAAAGGCTAGGTGAGGCAAATGTAAAACCAAGGTTGGGCCTTGCTGGAGGAGTTTTATTCAAAGCGAACTGTCAAGGGGTTCCCATAATACCTAACCGCGTAAGGAATGCAAAATCAAGGAACATAACACCGGTATGACGGAAACTAGGGCGGCAAGAGTGGAACAAAACACCAGGCATAAGGCCGAGCCTTCCACCCTTTACCAAGTATATAGATGCATTAAGGTAAACAAGATGTAATAATGATATCCCAACAATAAACATGTTCCAACAAGGAACAAACTCCATCTTCACCTGCAACTAGCAACGCTATAAGAGGGGCTGAGCAAAGCGGTAACATAGCCAAACAACGGTTTGCTAGGACAAGGTGGGTTAGAGGTTTTACATGGCAATATGGGAGGCATGATAAAGCATGTGGTAGGTATCGCGACATAGCCATAGCAATAGAGCGAGCAACTAGCAAGCAAAGATAGAAGTGATTTCGATAGTATGGTCATCTTGCCTGAGATCCCGCAAGGAAGAAGAACGAGTCCATGAAGAAGACAAATGGACGTAGTCGAACGGATCCTCACAAACGCTATGTTATCGGAACCAACCCGAAGAAGCAACACCAGAAAGAAGCACACAACATAGTAAACAACCACCACATAAACATGGCATGATGCACAACCAAGTATGATGCATGTTCGGTTTAATGAAGCATGGCATGGCAAAGTGCAACAAACAACACTACAATTTAAGTGGAGCTCAATATGCAACGAGTTGCATATTGACGAAACACCACATGTCTTATTTAGTTCTCTCTTGTTTATGTGCCCAACAATATTAAATGTTGTTTAGCATGGTAAGAGGTGAAGCAAAGTAAAACTACCTATCTAGGCAAGTTTAAATGAGCCCAGAAACAACGAACAACAATTCCGGTAAATCCCCATATGCATATTTTAGGTTTGGTACTGTTCTGCCCTAAACCATTTTTAGAGTTGTTAAACATGCAAAGTAAGGCCACCATGTTAAACTAGGCATTTTTCCACCCCATTTACATATAAAGTTTATTAAATTTGGAGCTACGGTTATTTAATTATGAAATAAAGCATTTTAACAAGTTATTTAAGCAAATTTAAACAAACAACATTTTAAACATAGATGAAAGTGGCAAATTATTAATCTACACAAAATTCTAAGCAAGTTTCATATATTAAGTTTTTACATGTGATGCATGGTTGGTGAGTTATTAAATGCAAGAAGAACAGGGGCTTTTCTGTAAAATAGTCGTTCCAGGGATAATAGCTAAATTCACAGATCTGAAAAAAAAACACAACAGGCTGAAACTCGGCGGACTGGGCGCTCACCATGGGCCAAGCCCAGTCAGTGAGGGAAGCTGGCGGCGGCCTAGCGGGCAGGCCGGCTTAGGCGCGCTGGGCCTGCGCGAGGTCCACCTAGCGCACGACAGGGAGCAGGTTCGGCGCTGCCCATCTCGTTTGACAGAGAACAGAGAGAGGCAGGTTCAAAGAAGGGGCGAAGCAGGGGACTCGGCGGGCGACGCAGGCGACCTCCGGCGAGGGACTTGGGTGGCGGGGAGGACCGGAACTTGCGGCGGCGGACGTGGATCCGGCAGGGTGGAGCCGATGTGACCGGCGGTGAGGTTGAGGAAGCTCCAAGTGGTGGCGGTGGTGGTCCTGCAGGGAGGCCTCGGGCGCCATGGCGGCGGGAGGAGGCGGCTTCGGCCTGATTTAGGCTTGGACGACGTTACGGCGGATCCGGGCGTGGGGAGGGAGGCATGGGCGCGCGGCGCCGAGGTGCTGTAGACGAGGACCGGCGTCGGGGATGGTGTGCGGGAGCTCCAGCGTCAACGGAGAATGGCAGGACGCCGGTGCTCGCTGGAGGCGTCCATTTCACGAGCGTGCTTCTTCCTACACAAAGGGAAGACCGGGAGGAACGAGAGGGATCAGGGGTGGAACGGAGAGAAGGAAGGGAAGGAAGAGGAGCGACTTGGTCATGATCTCGATGGCCGGTAGGACGGCGCGACGGCTCCGGCAAGCCAGGGTTGCCGGCGACGATAGGTTGGGTGGAGGCGAGGGCACGGAGGAGCTCCACTCCTTTGGATCGAAGAGGGAGGAGGAGGCATCGGGTGAGGTGGAGTTGGATCGAGGGGAGGGGGCTGGTTGGCTCGGCGCTGAAAACAAGGAGAGTGGCGGCGGCGGGGATTGGACAGGGGAGGATCCCTAGAAATTAGGTCTTGGTCTGATTTGGATAGAGGTGGACTATTTATAGGGACAAAAAGGGATAGGTTTGGACCCTCTGATCGAAATTGGACGGTCGAGAATAAATAGGTTAGGGAGTCCAAATAAGAAAAAGGTGATATTTTGTAGATGTTTGGGGATGTTCCGGACCCAACGGTGATGACTATCCGGGTCGGGTTCGGGGCAGTTTCGGACACGCACGCGAGGGGTCGGTTGGAACTTGTGGGCTGTGCAGAAGGGCTCGAGCTGAGAGAAGAGAAGAGAGAGAGGCCCGGCGACTGTTTTCGGAGACCGAAAACGTCCGACGGTAGACCGGCTACTATTGCCGCTATATTTAACCGTTGGGGCGTCAAACGGACTCCGAATGCGATGAAACTAGGCAGGCGACCTACTAACAACATAACAACACTGCATGCCAACTTTCAACCCATTCCGAGAACATTTTACGGCAACTTATAAAATAATATTTCGGACGTGCCGCGGGCGCGTGTAAGTGTGTCTGGGCTTAGAACGGACAACGTAACGAACGAGGAGACCGGGACGGATGCAAGTTTTGAAAACATGCAGATGCAATGCACATGATGACATGGCAAGATGCAACATGCAAGCAAATGACAAAGCAACAACAGCGAATAACTGGAAGACACCTGGCGCAACGGTCTCGGGGCGTTACAGCCTAGCATATTAGGATTATTTAAGAAAATTACCATGCTATTTAAAACTCTCAAAATTATATAAGTGAAGCATGAGAGTTCATCTATTTCTATAATACCACCACCGTGCTCTAAAAAGATATAAGTGAAGCACTAGAGCAAATGACAAACTACTCCGAAAGATATAAGTGAAGCACTAGAGCAAACGACAAACTACTCCGAAAGATATAAGTGAAGATCAATGAGTAGTCGAATAATTATGAAACTATGTGAAGACTCTCCAACATTTAATATTTTCATATATTGGTATTTTATTCAAACAGCAAGCAAAACATAATGAAATAAAATGACGCTCCAAGCAAAACACATATCATGTGGCGAATAAAAATATAGCTTCAAGTAAAGTTACCAATGAATGAAGACGAAAGAGGGGATGCCTTTCGGGGCATCCCCAAGCTTAGGCTCTTGGTTGTCCTTGAATATTACCTTGGGGTGCCTTGGGCATCCCCAAGCTTAGTCTCTTGCCACTCCTTATTCCATAGTCCATCGAATCTTCACCCAAAACTTGAAAACTTCACAACACAAAACTTAACGGAAAACTCGTAAGCTCCGTTAGCGAAAGAAAACAAAACACCACTTCAAGGTACTGTAATGAACTCATTCTTTATTTATATTGGTGTTAAACCTACTGTATTCCAACTTCACTATGGTTTATAAACTCTTTTACTAGCCATAGATTTATCAAAATAAGCAAACAATACACGAAAAACAGAATCTGTCAAAAACAGAACAGTCTGTAGTAATCTGTAACTAACACAAACTTCTGGAACCCCAAAAATTCTAAAATAAATTTCTGGACCTGAGGAATTTATCCATTAATCATATGCAAAAATAATTAACTAAATAGTACTCCTCAATAAAAAATGGCAGCAACTCTCGTGAGTGCTAAAGTTTCTGTTTTTTACAGCATGATCATAAAGACTTCACCCAAGTCTTCCCAAAGGTTCTACTTGGCACAAACACTAATTAAAACATAAAAAACTCAATCATAACAGAGCCTAGATAAATTATTAATTACTAAACAGGAACAAAAATCAAGGAACAAAAATAAAGTTGGGTTGCCTCCCAACAAGCGCTATCATTTAGCGCCCCTAGCTGGGCATGATGATTTCAATAATGCTCACATAAAAAATAAGAATTGAAACATAAAGAGAGCATCATGAAGAATATGACTAGAACATTTAAGTCTAACCCACTTCCTATGCATAGGGATGTTGTGAGCAAACAACTTGTGGGAACAAGAATCAACATGCATAGGATGGTAAAACAAGCATAACTTCAAAACTTTAAGCACATAGAGAGGAAACTAGATATTATTGCCATTCCTACAAGCATATATTCCTCCCTCATAATAATTTTCAGTAGAATCATGAATGAATTCAACAATATAACCAGCACCTAAAGCATTCTTTTCATGATCCACAAGCATAGAAATTTTATTACTCTCCAGATAAGCAAAATTCTTCTCATTCGGAATAGTGGGAGTATCATAAGAAACTCGAATACTACAAATTGTTTCCACATTAAAAGATTAATGTTCAGAAAAAGGGTAATCATAATCATGACAATTTTTATAAATATAATCATCACTACTTTGTATAGCATAAGTGTCATCGCAATAGTCATCATAAATAGGAGGCATGCTATCATCATTATAAATTTACATCTCAAAACTTGGGAGACTAAAAATATCATCTTCATTAAACGTAGCATCCCCAAACTTGGGACAAACATTAATTGCAGCAAATATATTCTCAAAAACATCATCTTCATCAAACATAGCATCCCCAAGCTTGGGCCTTTTCATATTATAAGCATAATCACTCTCATCATTAATAGTATGGATAGCACCAATAGTATAGCAATTATCATATTCTTTCAAGCATGTGCCAAAAAGATTTTAAAGATCATAAGAAGTATCATTATCTTTCACAATTATATTTTCATGAGGCACAATAGTAATAGGAGCAATATTATTTGGGAGAGATATCTTTTTACCTCTCTTCCTTTTTCTTTTCTTCTTTTTCACCACATCATGTGTGGGTTCAATCCTCCTTTTGGAGCTCCTTATTAATAATATTGGTTGAATAGGAGGCTCCTCCTTGTTACCTGATTCATCATAATAAATAATAGGAGAATATTGGGAAGTCTCTTCCCTTTCATTAGTGTTCTCTTCATCTTCTATTTGCTTTCTTTTCTTTATGTAATTGGCAATATAAGGATTTTCAATGCAATTCACCGCACAATACATATAAATTTCCTCTAGATCAAAACCAAGAAGTTTATAACGGGCAAATTCTGGAAGATGCCCAGTTATATGTTTCATTTCTTCGCAACCCATAAGCAAGCTAAGTTCATTATAATGTGCAAGGGAAATAAACTCATCACAATTTTTGGACACGATTAGATCATGAAACAATTTGCATCGGATAGCTAAATGACCACTTTCATTGCAAAGTCCACAAGTACGGCAAACAAAATTTAAATTTTCAGCACAATCATCTAGCCTTTCTTGCAACAATTTAGTTTCTAAGTGCTTATGCCTCTTGCAATATCTATCTTCCCTATTTGGTGTGTACTTGCAAACCCAATGCACTCCACAAAAATTGACATGTTTATAGGAGACATTTTCATCATAACTAGTGCAATCATCATTAGTACCATGGATATTCAAGGAGTTCATACTAACAACATTGCAATCATGCTCATCATTCAAATATTTAGTGCTAAATATTTTAATGCATTCTTCTTCTAACACTTTGGCACAATTTTCCTTTCCATCATACTCACGAAAGATATTAAAAAGATGAAGCGTATGAGACAAACTCAATTCCATTTTTTATACTTTCCTTTTATAAACTAAACTAGTGATAAAACAAGAAACTAAAAGACTCGATTGCAAGATCTAAAGATATACCTTCAAGCACTCACCTCCCCGGCAACGGCGCCAGAAATTTTCTGGCGCTTGATGTCTACTACACAACCTTCTTCTTGTAGACGTTGTTGGGCCTCCAAGTGCAGAGGTTTGTAGGACAGTGGCAAATTTCCCTCAAGTGGATGACCTAAGGTTTATCAATCCATAGGAGGCGTAGGATGAAGATGGTCTCTCTCAAGCAACCCTACAACCAAATAACAAAGAATCTCTTGTGTCCCCAACACACCCAATACAATGGTAAATTGTATAGGTGCACTAGTTCGGCGAAGAGATGGTGATACAAGTGGTATATGGATAGTTGACAAAGGTTTTTGTAATCTGAAAATATAAAAACAGTAAGGTAACTAATGATAAAAGTGAGCACAAACAGTATTGTAATGCTAGGAAACAAGGCCTAAGGTTCATACTTTCACTAGTGCAAGTCCTCTCAACAATAATAACATAATTGGATCACATAACTATCCCTCAACATGCAACAAAGAGTCACTCCAAAGTCACTAATAGCGGAGAACAAACGAAGAGATTATGGTAGGGTATGAAACCACCTCAAAGTTATTCTTTCCAGTCAATCCGTTGGGCTATTCCTCTTTCTTCTTCTTCCTCTCGCACCTTCTTTGCCGCTCGAGCTCCACCGCCGCCGCAGCGCACCGTCGTCCTCAACTCCGGCCACTGCATCACCCTGGTTCTGTCCAGAGAACGGAGGTGACCCTCCGTAGCAACTCCGTACCCGTAAGCTATCACCTTCTCACCCCTATAGATCTGCATTAGGGTTCAGGAGGTTTTCTTCTTGTGTTCTTCGCTGTTCATCGTAGATTCGTTGCAACCTCTCTTACCACACCCTCTTTCGATCTAAAAGTAGTGCAGAACTTACGCAGTAGCTGTCTCTCATCCATTTTAGACGCTAGCAGATCCCCTTCTCTTGTATAAATGCCTCTTTAGAACTGACGAACTCCTCTGTGCCCGTTTTTTAGGTCTAACTTTATTTTTCTTTTCTGAACCATTTTGATCCATAATAATAGCCACAGCTCGGGAAACCTGTTTGTCTCAACACTTAGCCAATTTTGATTCTGGCAACCTTCGAATACTTTTTAGTCATGGCGGCTTATGACTCCGGCTTATTTTTCCTTTATATGTCATTAGCCCTTATTTAAGCCACCATTATTCATCTGTATCATGATCATGAACCTGTAACTTCGTCAATGAATTGAACTGGCAAATTACTTTCTTTTCAGCTTCCCCTTTTTCATCATGTCGTCAAAAGCACCAACAGTCTACAACTGGGTCCCCTCCATAGTAACTGAAGATAACTTGAAAGAGTTTGTCACCATTGGATTTTTGCTAGAGAAAAACATTATGTCTTATCGTGCTCCTGACCCGGACGAGGAACGGCTTAATCCCAAAGACGGTAAAGTTATTGTCTTCACTAACCACATGAATCGGGGGTTTTCACCACCCGGCTCAAAGTTCTTCAGATACGTTCTTCATTTTTTTTCAAACTTCACCCTCAAGATCTTGGACCCAATTCCATATCCAACATCTGCAATTTTCAAGTTCTCTGTGAGGTGTATCTTCAAGAGGAGCCGACTGTGGAACTCTTCAGAGAATATTTTTATTTGAACCGCCAGAATGAGTGTACCAACGGCCCTAGCTTGGAACTCGGTGGAATCTCGATTCAACGCTGACAAGGTGCCGTCTTTCCTTTAGTAGTCTTACCAAGCCATCCCAAAGATTGGAATCAAACCTGGTACTAAAGGGGGGGGTCTTTAGTACGGGTTGGAGCCACCAACCCGTACTAAAGACCACCACCTCTTTAGTACTGGTTCGTGACACGAACCGGGACTAACGAGCGGCGCCTGCCTAGCCGTTGGAACTGGCACTAATGGTCACATTAGTGCCGATTCAATTACAAACCGGGACTAATGAGCTTCACATTAGACTCTTTTTCTACTAGTGACGGGGGCTTCTGGAAGCAAATGAGGATTCCCCCTACACGCTCGGTTTAAAAAAGGCCGACCGCCGTCGCTGACGCGTGGGTCCGAGGTGGACCGTCGTCATTAATAAAGCTGATCGCGGTAGTTGGACGACCGCCAGGTGGGGACGCGACGGAAGGAGCGCGAGGTGTCCGCCTCGCGTCCGCGCCGACGCATTTCTGGCACAAATTTGGGCCGCAAATGGATCTTCGTGGACATGAAGCAGACTTGTTTTGCGAAATGGGTCGACGCATTGGGCCTCCACTTTTGTCCACGCCGACTCAAATGAACGACGGCAGACGAAATAGGTACCTGCATTGGAGTTGCTTTTAGGAGCTCCTGCGTAACCGACGGGATCCGAGTAGAGGAGAGGAGAACCCAGATGACGTGGAGGGACACGTGGCGTCATCTAGAAGAGGATATGCACGGGACAGGGTTTGTAGCTAGTACGCACAATTTTTTTATAGAAAAAATATAGATGCAATAACACAAACATAATCACTAGAAAAAATTCAAACACTAGCTAAACACTCTGATTTTCACGCAGTTTTTGGTAACACTTCTTTTAGATGGGCAACCATAATTTCAAGGGTTCTGGTAATCCATATTCGTACCAAAATACAATATATGTTTGGAAACATTAATGCCTACACATGTGACAACATTGCAACTCGCCCATATGTCTGGATCACCGTTCAGTGAACTTTGCATGAATCTTGACACATCGAGGCATTTTTCGTGTGCCACATAAAACAAGGCCGGTGTGTGGGCGTTTGAAGAGGTCGTTCACATGCCCCACAGCACGCGGTTGCTAGCTGCGCTGTGTGGGCGAACTAGTTTCTTCCCACACAACGACCATCTAGTCCACACACGTGTGGGCGAATTGCTTTTCGCTCACACGATAGTCGTACCTTGTTGGATGACAACTGCAGTTGCGTATACATGACAACTAGGCAAACACACATGGCAACTATGATTCACGTGGTAAACGGCAACTGCAAATGCGCATATGTGGCAATCAGATAAACATACATGACAAATGTGATTAACCACACATGGCAACTAGGTAAACACACATGGTAACTATTATTTGACCATATGCGGCAAGTAGTTAATCACACACGACAACTATGAGTTGATTACACGCGGCAACTACCATAAATTAGACATGACAACTATAGTTAATCAAAATAGAGAGAGTTGCCATGCTTTTACAACCATATTTGCCATCCCGGATAACTACATCTGTCATCCCGGATGACAACTAAATCGTCATCCCACGGGTACCTAATATAGCTGCGCTAGGATGTGTGGGCATTTTTGTTTCGTGCCACACGCGCGGGGTGAGGACGAGTAGTACTTATTGGACGTGTGGCACGAAATAGCTGTGCCCACACGTGTGGGCAATTCTACTGTTCGCCCACACACAGCCCGTGCGGACTGCCCCCTGCTCATGCCACACACGGTGTGTGAGTGAATACCTATTATGTCACACGTGTTGGTGTTTCGATATCCTGAATCGAGGTGGCTCTAAACTCATATTTGCCTACCTCTCTAGTTACAGAGGGAGGAGACTCGATCATCAAATTATAAGTTCATTTCATACTGAACCAGACCGTGCACATTTTTATTATAAGAAGGGGTCATTTGAGCCTATGAAAATAGGATACTCTGTTTACATAGAAATTCCTACGTCCTTACATTCTATTTAGGATTAGGAATAGGTGTAATCAGACCTGCTTTTGACATATCTATCCTATTATTATTTGGATACCATATGCACCTCTTTGGGCTTCTATTGAATCGAAAAATTGGATTGTACATCTTTCATCTTATTGATTTTGATACATTTCAACGGATAATGCAAATCATGGATGGGTCTGTCTAGGACACATCTAGATGTAACATAACTATGTCACATCTAACCTGATGTCCACTATATTTGTGGTCTATTTTTTTTTGTCCCAACTTTTTTTTGTTCCTTGTTGCTACCTTATTTGTGGGAGTTTAGATGTGACATCCTTAGAAAACATCTAGATGTGAATTAGACAAACTGATCATGGATATCGGCGTCCTAATAGTTATCAGTATGGGTCTGTCTAGGACACATCTAGATGTGACATAGTTATGTCACATCTAAGCTGATTTTCACTCTGTTTGTGGTTTATTTTTTTGTCCTAGTTTTTTTTGTTTCTTGTTACTTCATTATATATTTATGGGAGGTTAGATGTGATATTCTTAAAAAACATCTAGATGTGAATTAGACAAACTGTATCAGTATCAACGCTATCTGAAATCGAATCTATTTCCCCCCGCAAAAAAAGGGAAAAAAGCTCGAGTGTAATTTGAACGAAATCACAATTTTAATCCTAAACGATGGCCATGCAGCCGAATTAAAAATACTGCCAATTTTGGTTAAGAACCAACCAGGCCCAGTCCAGCCCAACAAGGTGAGCAGGAGAGGGCCCTTATCCTGCGTTTCGTTCCCATTCCCCCCATTCCGTTGTCTCAAAAAAAAAAAATTCCCCCCATTCCGTCCCAGCAGAGCCGCACCACCCAAATCCCCTGTTCCCGCGGCCGGACATGAACAGGACGGTGGCGGCGATACCCGCCGTCAGGAAGAGGGAGGCGGAGGCTCAGGCCGCGGCGCCCGCACCCAAGAGGCTCACGTCCGCCGGAACCGCCGGGCGAAGGCCACGGAAGCGGATCCGCGAGGATAAGCTTGTCAGCGACGGGGATCTCATCAGCAAACTCCCCGATGACATCCTCGGCACCATCATCTCCCTCCTCCCCACCAAAGACGGCGCCCGCACGCAGGCCATCGCTCGCAGATGGCGCCCTCTCTGGCGCTCAGCGCCTCTCAACCTCCACGCCTCCTACCACCTCTGCTCCAAACAGTTCAAGCGCCTCTCCGTCGTCTCCAGGATCCTCTCCGACCACCCTGGACCTGCCCGCCGTTTCGTCTTCCGCCTCGTCCGCCTCCACAAAGCGAAAAAAAGGCACGCCGAGGAAGCCGCTCAGATCGAGAACTGGTTCCACTCCCGAGCCCTCAGAAACCTTAAGGAGCTCGATATCAGCTTCGACCTCTTGGACTATGTACATGAGAAGCTTTATCCGCTGCCCTCATCAGTGTTCTGCTTAGCACCAACTCTCCTCGTGGCCGTAATCAGCTTCTGCGAATTCCCCAAGGAGATCACTCATTCACTTAGTTTTCCGTTGCTCAAGCAGCTCATCCTGCGGCGCGTATCCATCTGCCAGGATGTCTTCCATGGGGTGCTCTCTGCCTGCCATCTGTTGGAGTCGCTTGAATTGAAGGAAATTCGTGATACTAATTGCTTGCGCATTAGCTCGGCAACTCTTAGGAGTGTGAGCCTCTGCGCTTGTTTTGCAGCCAAAGGAGAATTGTTCATTGAAGACGCCCCTCTCCTTGAAAGGCTGCTACTACCTTGTCCGCGCGAAGGGGGTGAGATTATTCGGATAATCCAGGCACCTAAACTGGAGATACTGGGCCTTTTGTCTCCCCGCATCTCCAAAATTGAGATTGCTAATGTAGTCTTCCAGGTAGCAACAACATAATCATCTTAACTCTTACATACAGATGCAGCATCATTACATTTTTGTATTCATTCTTTTGTTTCATGCCCATTCTTTTGTTCAGAGTTTAACCCCAACAAGCTTGAATAATACGATAGCCACAGTGAAGGTTTTGGCTCTCGAGTTTCCAGTCCCTGATTTGAATGCTGTTATTGACGTCTTAAGATGCTTCCCGTGCTTGGAAAAGCTTCATGTCATTGTGAGTATACTCATCCTTGCTTTCTTTTAAATGTCAAAATAAATATTTGATTCTGCAGAGACAATAATCTGTTGGATATATAATCAAGTCTAGTTAAGACTTACTTTAACATGCCTCTTCTTTACTTTTCCAGTGGGAGAAATACTTGAAGATAGGTACGAAAAATGCACGTCAGTATGACCCATTAGATCCAGTCAAAGGCCTTGATACCCATCTAAAAAAACTGGTATTGAAAAATTACGAGGGCAATGAGCAAGATGTTGGCTTTGCCAAGTTCTTTATTTTGAACGCAAAAGTGCTGAAGGAACTCAAATTTGGAGTCAGTCATAGGATCAACAAACAATGGGTGGCTGATCAATACAGGCTGCTAGAAATGGAAAATAGAGCTTCTCAAGGCGCTCAATTGGAATTCATACAAAATGATGATGTGTCGTCTTTGGATGCCCATGATTTGTCAACTGCCGATCCCTTTTAACTGTTATTTTGTAAATGAAGATGAATAGATGACGATATTTCAGAATAAGCATGCCAATGGTTTATCTGTGACTTTGCAGACAAGGTTGATTATATACCTGAGGAATCTAATGTCTTTTACTTAGGTTGATGCTCGAAGATCGCACTGTATTTTGTCTGGTCCTTAAATAGGACGTGCCGCTACATTTATGGTCTACTATTCCTTTGTGATTCCGAACATGCATTGTATGTCATGCAAAAATAGTTAATTGCCAAAACATGTAACTGGGAAAGATTGTGGATGCTACCTCGATTGTTCCAGTTGCATTATGTTTATTCTGAGAAAGTATGGATGTCGTTCCAGTTTCAGTCAACAATGCAATGTTTGCACTGAAAAGTTACTTTGTTTCAGTCAACAACTTGTGCTTGTTTTGAAAACCCAACTATCCTTTTGTACACAAAAGTATCCAGCTTTAAGTGCTACTTTTTCGTTGCTGCGAATGGTCAACCTGGTACTGTTGATATATGTCATTCCAATGTCACTAACAATCACATTCATATTTTTATTTGCTTTCTGATCTCACACACAAATGGTAGCACTACATTTGAAGACCTTCTACTTACAGCGTGCACAGTGTGTTCATTTTCCTTACAAAATCAGAAAGCGATTTGTTTCCTACCGTAAAACTTGGAATTTGGCCAAGTCCCAGTGTGTTTCTTACCCTGGGTTTCTATTTGGGGCCTTAGTAATCTGCAGGCCCCTTCGTTTTCTACTAGAAATACAGCCCAGATCATACAGCATATGCTTGAGCCAGATCAACATTAGTAGCATGATACTATACTTCTTCAGTTCTTCCGACCTGTCCAGTTCCAAGTGAGGAGCCTCATTATTTCTATGAAGTATCCGTTTTTCAGCAAGTCGTTACAGGTAGTAGTATATTGATGTTTTCCGCCTCAACTCCTCAGACATTAATTGCCCTTTCTTTTGCTGCCATTCTTCAGCGGATAAATGTTTCTCATCATTATTTCAGGGAAATGTAAATGGCATAATAATGATCTATATCTAGGATAAATCTCCCTTTTGGTCTGTTGATTTTGGTGCACTAATTTATATGACTCTACAAATATTCCTGATGTTTAAGGTTTGAGTATATGATGTATTTCTACTGCCTAACATAACCGGTTCCTGGATTCAGCTGGGAAGACATTTTACTGGAACCTATTTGGTTCCCATTTTTTGGGGTCAAATTATGCTGGGTACATATGCGGCAAAATAAGTAAAGGGTGTATATTAGACAAGAATATGCGGCAATTCGGTTCATATATAGGAAATTTTGCCACAGTTTGCATGCTAAAATTTGGCAAACCGCAAAATTATAGTACAACCAGAAAAAATAATGTCCCACTATCTGGCAAAAAAAAGTGAGTTTGTCCCAGGTGGGGCAAGGGTTAATTTTCTTACCAAAATCTCAGTGATGACTTTTTGTTTTTGAAAGTGCTTGTGTGTGTGTGTGGGGGGGGGGGGGGGGGGGGGGGGGGGGTAGGCTCACCTGAAGTCCTGAATATGATCTAATTTATAAGGGAAGCGAGATCAAAGGGCCAATTTCACCGCCGGAAGGATTGTGAGAGTCCATGGGAGTGGCAAGAGAGAGCTAAGAGGATTAAATGACATGATCGAAGATAATGCGAATAATGAAATTATCTCCAGCGAAGGCTGATCATTGCCCAAAGTTGAGTGTAAATGAAGGGCACTACACAACACTGAGAGAGACGACAACTTGGCATCCCAATGGCACCAGGGTCGAGATTTTGAAGGGAGCTCACACATAATGCAGAGAAGTAAAGCGAGCAGATGAGTAGGGGATGAAGACAGTGTCATCAACATTAAGGCATGGCGTGAATGCGCCGCCACTGTCATGGCCAGACAAACCATCAGGGATATTCCCCTTCTCCAAATCCCGCGTGGAGGAGGAGGAGGCATTGCCACCATGGTGGGACGCGGAGCCTGCATGTGTCGTCGTTGTGGATGGTGGCCGCGATCACAGTTTTCTCCAGCCCTTCATACCCTCCAGACGCCCCAAACCCCCATGCCAGGTCACCCGAGTGAAGAGGTCCCAACTGACACGATAGAATAGGCAAGCAGCAGCAGATCGACAGGAGCAAGAACATCCAACACTATGCCGAACACCCCCCCCCCCCCCCCCCCCCCGAGCATCATGAGCTCGAAGCGGGAGAGCGATGAAGCCGCATAGGGTGGCATATATAGTGACGCAACCACCATCAGGGAACCAACAGGCGCCGACCGGTGCAAGGCTAGCGAATCTGGGATAGGGGAAGAGGATGCTGATGTACCTTTGGATTTTTGGACTAAACTGAAGCAGATTCAAATTTGGTCAAAAAATTGATTGATTTAATGTTTTTTTAAATAGTTCCAACATATTTTCTGAATATTTGATATTTTGGTGAGGGCCTGTTGACGCTCAGAAATGGCATGATTGCAAAGAGTGATTTGAGGCTGTAGCAAGATGAGGTTAAATATATGATTTTATGTCATCATTGGATGGCTCTCTTCAAGCTGATGGAAATAGATATAAAGATAGTCCAAATCGGAGCTCAGGTGTAAAAGTCCAAAACAGAGCTCAGGTGTAAAAGGTATGACAATTTCATAGATACTCGTGTTGACATCAGATTATGAAATGGCATGAAACATTATTAAGATGGCCTCGGATGGAAAATGTTTCAACATAAAAATTGTGTGTCTCGTCGAAATGGGCGATTTTGATATATATAAAAATCTTAATACGGGTCATATGCAAAAGTTACAACCCGATCAATGTGCTGCTGTCAAAAATTTGGGCTTGGCCGGATCATCCAGGCTTCCAGCTAGACATCTAGGCCGGAGGTCGTGAACAGTCCGTGTTTGGTTAGTGTTTGATGATTTGGATGGCAAGGCAAGTAATTTTCTTGTACGGGAAGTCCATCCTCCTCTTATATAGACAAGGTGATGGCCTTGATGATCTAGAGAAATCCTACTCCATTAGGAGGACTTGATCCTCTAGGAGGTACAAGGAGCAAAGCTCTCTCAAATTGGTTTAATATACTTTATTGACCCTAGGAAGGGGGGTGGAGCGTTTATTCATAGTCCAAGTCAGTTTAGGCGGGGAGGGGGGTTAACATACATGGACACTTGGGCCAAGCTGCATGCAGGCAGGGCCGAATGATCCAGCTAGATACCCGAATTGTCTGGGTGAGGCGGTGAGCACATGGGTGGTCTCGATGGGCTTGATGTCTGAGGACTGAGTCCGAATGGTCCGGCTTGGCCTAGGGGCTTTTCTATTGATGAACTCAAATGTTCGGGTAGAACCCCGATGGCCCGGATGTTACTCGGATGGCCAGTCCAGATGCCTATCCAGAGGGCATGTTTGTTCGGGTTGGCCCGGATCATTCGAGTTGGTGTTTAGACGTCCGGCCAAGTGCAGGAGCCATCCAAGCTTGGCCTTGCTCCTTTGCCTCTTCATGGTTGTTTTCTTGGTACCTAAGCATGCAAAGGGTTTCCGCTTGAGATAGTAGACATGTCTCATTTGGATACAAAGAGAGCTCAAGGATGAGAGAAGTAACCTCGGTTTCAGTAGCTTGTGCGTGGGTTCTTGCCATTGGTCCACTTGGCTCTTGGTGTGTTGTTGTAGGATCCATGGGGATGACCGGCGGGTGCTCTGCACCACACTATGAGTGCCACAAGCTGTGTCGGCTACATGAGGCGATGGAGGAGTTGACCACCGAAGGGTGGCACATCTACGAGTTTCTCCGAAGTGGCTTCGACGAGAACATCGACCGTAAGCTCAAGGAACAGCATATTGCGTCGATGGCTACGAAGGAGGTCTACAAGATGTTGGACAAAAGTTTAGTCAAATTAGACGACCTCTTCGCTAGGCTTGACAGTGTATGAGACGATATCGACGTCAACATTAGCTAGATCTGCATCGACAGTGACGCTAAAGCTCGAGAAGATACTGGAGGAATGCACATATCACTTCTTGCCACACTCGCCACCGCAGCCACAAATGCCAACGACTTCGAGAAGGAGCACCATGGAAAGGTGTCGGGATGGGAATGAGCCGAGTCGCTGAACCAACCCAAAAATTTAAGGCCAATGGGTCAACCCACCTTATAGTCGTATATCTTGCAGTAGTTGTAATCTCCTGGTGTTGGTGTTGTTGTAGGACCCAATTTTGCGACACAGTCTGTCGTATAATTTCCAACGGCTTAATTTTTTTCTATTAACCATGTCTTAGAAATCTTATTATTCTTATATTAGTCAGATTCCATTAACTCGTGCCTAATCAAACACAATAAGCGTTGCGTAAGGTGCGGATGCTCGCGCATGCCATGTCGGCCGACGTACTGTTTCTGCAGCAGTTCATGATCGGGGAAAAGGAAAAGCGGGACTGGATTGGTTGGGTCAAGTGGCTCGCTCAATCCAGATAGGCCATGACAAGCTCGGGTCTCTCCCACGACTCCCTTCACTCTTGCCATCGTCGTCTGACCCCTCCCACTGCGCCGCCCGCCCAAGCACGCTTAACTTCGGAGTTCTGATGGGATCCGGTGCTTTAGTGCTGGTATGATCGCATCCAACATGTTACCCCCGTCTTCGTCCCTTATGCTTGCCTCTCCCAGCTCCACTACAAAAACAATTGTACTTTGCTTTGCCCGCCGCTACACGCGTGAATAATGACCAACGAGCTAAAACTTACCGCAAACGTGCAAAATAATAAAACGTGGTAAATATATGTCGCGGCCGTGAGTTTTTTTGCACGCCGTGCAAAAAAAAAATTAAAAAGGGCCCCCCCATCCTTCCTCCCCCCTCTTCCCACCCTCTCCTTTGCGGCCCCATCTTCGCCGCTGGCCCCCTTCTCTCTGCCAGGGCACTGACGAGGCATCCCTGATCCGCCCAACCCTGGCGACTCGGCTTCTTCCTGCCACCACCAGGTACTCCTCTCTGCTTGATGTTGCTGCCGTGCTTGCCTCTGCTTATTTATTTATTTTCGATTTGCATCTAAGAGCTTGTGCTCAATGATTCCAATCATGAGCACCACCACCATCATCGCGGTGAGTTCCAACGGCTACTATCGGGGAACTAGTTGAGGAGGTAGATCTCGAGCTCGGCAGCATCGTCCATGACCACTATCACCACCGCGATTTCCAGCCAGAGACAACACCCATGGATCAGGATTTTTACCTTGTTCTTTCCTGTATAAGCGGTTCTGCTCGTCAATCACAGTATGGTATCCAGACTAGATGTTGGTCATGAAATTCGACCCCGTGGGTTTTTCCATGGATGACTAGGATGTTGGTCACGAAATTTCCCTTTGCTGCACATGAGTATTATTTTGTGAGCTGCAAGGCTGCAATCATGTTTGAATTTGGCAGAGGTAGCAATTCGTTAGTCCAACGCACACTTAAAACTGTTAGAGTTATATTAGTGATGACTTTTGGTCTTTTGCATTCTAGCCTTTTGGCATCCTCATGTACTTGTATATATGTTGCCTTTGGCCTCCTAATAATATCAAGTTGCTTTCGTAACATGGTATTAGAGCTCTAGGTATTTTTTTTCGCACGTCGCAATTCGTGCTACTCCCGATCCATTCTCCTGCACGGCCGCCGTTGCTCTCTTTCCTGCCGGCTGTGATTTTGCTTTTGCGTACGTCCATCTCCAGCTACATGCGCTAATTAGCTGATCCATCGCTGTGTTGGATCCTATCGGAGTGTGTCCTGATCGATCAAGCCGCTGGCTGCTTGTATTCCTCCAAGGTCGCCGATGGCTGTTTGTCTTCCTCCACGGCTGCCGGCCGCCGGCCTCGTCCGTGCCCCTACTGCCTTCCGCGGCGCCGTCAGCCGCCGGCCTCCTCCGCGCCGTTGCTGCCTTCCGCGGCGCTGTCGGCCATCGCCTCGTCCACGCCGCTGCTGTCCGCGGGCGCTCGAGTGGTCGCGCATGCGTTCATAGCTGCTGCTGTTTCGTGTCCAGGCATCCATCCGCTCCAGATCGAGAGCTCTCCAGATCAAGCAAAGGCAGCAGCTATCGGAGGTCAACTGCTCCGCCTCGGTTGTTCGTCTGCTGGATTGAATCGAGTCGCCGCAGTTGTTCTGCTTCGTTTTTGGCCTGGGGTGCTGCCTTTGGGACTCGGCTGTTGGCCTGAGGCCTGATTCTTCGACTGTTGCCTGATCTTTTTGCTGTTGTCACAAAAAAATGGAAGAAAAAGAAACTGGCATGATATTTCGGTCGGGCCTGCGTCTTCGTCGCCATCCACAGACTTTCGAAGGCGTTCCCTATATTGATCCAGTCTCGCACATGCGCTATCGCTCGGTGCTTGGTGCATGTCCGTCTGCGATGTTGTCCCCTTCAGAGTCTTCAACAGGCTGTGTTGGTCGCTATATGTCGACTCCTCTTGCGGCTTCCGTGCACGGTAGTGGCCGCTCTACGTCGACTCTTCCCACGACTTCCGCACCTGGTGATTGTCGCTCTACGTCGACTCCTCTCGCGGCTTCCGCGTTTGGCGGTGACCTCTCTACGTCGACACCCTCAGTGGCTTTCTCATGCGGCTCTACGTCGACTCACTACTCTCGGTCGACTCTGCACGCAGCTTCCGCTGGTGGAGGCGACTGCTCATCATCGGCAGGTGTTTCTACCACGACTTCTTCGGCCGTGTCCTTGTCTGCGCATGAGATTGCACAACTGAAATGCATGCTTGATGCTTGGGATTCTTCACCGACGGTTTCTACAGGTTCTGTGGCTAACTCTTCTGGCACTGAGAAACCACCTTCCACTCATTCAGGTACATCCCATGAATTCTTGATACTGGAGCGTCTTTTCATATGACTTATGATTCCTCCACTTTGACCTCTGTTCAACCTATGGAGTCTCATGTTCGTGTTCTTACAGCTGATGGCACTCCCCTCCCTGTAGCTAGTCGAGGCACTCTTAGCACTTCTTCATTTCATGTTCCCTCTGTCGCTCATGTTCCTCGACTTACCATGCAGCTTATATCTGGTGGTCAGATTGTTGACTCCAGCTGTAGGGTCATTCTCGACTTTGATTCATGTTCTATTCAGGATCGTCGCACGGGCGCTCTGCTTGGTGCTGGCCCTCGACGCTCTGATGGTCTCTAGGAGATTGACTGGCTTCGTCTTCCCTCCGCTACCACCGCCGCCAGTCTCGCACCCCCTATAGCTGCATCTACCAGCTCTTTTCAGCAGTGGCATCATCGTCTTGGCCATTTATGTGGTTCTCATCTCTCATCTTTGGTTCATCGCGGTGTTCTGGGGTCTGTCTCTAGTAACGCTTCGTTGGATTGTCTGGGTTGTTGGCTTGGTAAGCAGTTTCAGCTACCCAACCCTTACAGTGAGTCGGTGTCCGAGCGTCCTTTTGATCTCATTCACTCTGATGTTTGGGGTCCGGCTCCCTTCGCTTCGAAAGGGGGCCATCGCTACTATATTATCTTTATAGATGATTTTTCTCGGTACACTTGGATCTATTTCATGTCTTCTCGTAGTGAGGTCTTACCTATATACAAAAAATTTGCCGCCCAGTTTTCCACTACTATTCGTGTTTTTCGCGCAGATTCAGCTGGTGAGTATATCTCCCATGCACTGCGAGGATTTCTTGCTGAGCAGGGTACTCTTACTCAGTTCTCTTGCCCTGGTGCTCATGCTCAAAATGGTGTGGCTGAGCGCAAGCATCGTCACCTTCTTGAGACGGCGCATGCAATGATGATTGCTGCCTCTCTTCCGCCTCACTTCTGGGCCGAGGCTGTTACCACTTCCACCTATCTCATCAACATTCAACCTTCTGCTGCTCTACAGGGTGGTATTCCTCTCGAGCATCTTTTTGGTCGTTCTCCTGATTATTCAGCGCTCTGTTCGTTTGGTTGCGTTTGCTATGTTTTGCTTTCCCCTCGTGAACGCATCAAGCTGACCGCTCAGTCTGTTGAGTGTGTCTTTCTTGGATACAGTGATGAGCATAAGGGCTATCGGTGTTGGGATCATGTCGGTCGCCGGATGCGTATTTCCCGGGATGTGACCTCTGATGAATCTTGTCCCTTCTACCCACGTCCATCCCGCTCGGCTTTTTCTATGGAGGACATCTTTTTTCTTACATTTCCAGATACACCACCCTTTGTGCCCAGTATTCCTACTCCTCGTCCTGCTGTTGCAGATCTGACCCCGTCTTCTCCTACGTTTTCTTCTCCTCCCTCATCGCATGACTCTCCACCTTCATCGTCGATATCTTCCCCTTCTCCACCTTCATCATCGATACCTTCCCCTTCTCCACCTTCATCGCCGATACATTCCCCTTCTCCTTCATCATCAATATATTCCCCGTCTCCACCTTCAGTGATTCCACCTCTTCCCTCATTTCCTTTCCATTATACTCGCCGTTCACGTGTTGTGGATAAGTCTACAGATGTGCCCTCTACTTCTGATATGTTGTCTTCCTCCTCTCACTCGACTTATGGTCTTCGTTCTCGGCCTTGTCCGCCCCCTGACCGTTATTCTCCTTCTCACTATGGTCTTTCCACCGTTCGTGAGCCGACTTCTTATCGAGATGCTATTGTTCATCCTGAATGGCAGTTTGCGATGGCAGAGGAGATTGCTGCCCTTGAGCGCAATGGCATGTGGGACCTGGTTTCTCTTCCTCCCCGTGTTCGTCCCATCACTTGTAAGTGGGTCTATAAGATTAAGACTCCCTCAGATGGTTCTCTTGAGCGTTATAAAGCTCGTCTTGTGGCTCGTGGCTTTCAGCAGGAGCATGGTCGTGATTACGATGAGACTTTTGCTCCTGTGGCCCATATGACTACTGTCCGCACACTTCTTGCCGTGGCCTCTGTTCGCCACTGGTCTGTGTCTCAGCTTGATGTTAAGAATGCTTTTCTTAATGGTGAGTTGCGTGAGGAAGTTTATATGCAGCCACCACCTGGGTATTCAGTTCCTGATGGCATGGTTTGCCGTCTTCGTCGCTCTCTATATGGCCTTAAGCAATCCCCCCGTGCTTGGTTTGAGCGTTTTGCCTCTGTGGTCACTGCAGTTGGTTTTTCGCCCAGCGCTCATGATCCAGCACTGTTTGTCCACCTTTCTTCTCGTGGTCGCACTCTTCTTCTTTTATATGTTGATGACATGATCATCACTAGCGATGATTCTGAGTACATTGCCTTTGTTAAGGCCCGTCTCAGTGAGCAATTTCTTATGTCTGATCTTGGTCCTCTACGTTACTTTCTTGGGATTGAGGTTTCTTCCACCTCTGATGGCTTTTATATTTCTCAAGAAAAGTATATTCATGATCTTCTTGCTCGTGCGGCTCTTAGTGATGAGCGCACTGCTGAGACTCCTATGGAGCTCAATGTTAACCTTCGCGCTTCTGATGGCGAGCCCCTGTCTGATCCGACACGTTACCGTCATCTTGTTGGGAGTCTTGTCTATCTTGCCATCACTCGTCCAAATATCTCATATCCTGTCCATATTTTGAGCCAGTTTGTTTCCGCTCCCACTTCAGTTCACTATAGTCACCTTCTTCGTGTTCTACGATATCTTCATGGCACGATCTCTCATCGTCTCTTTTTCCCCCGTTCTAGCTCATTACAGCTCCAGGCCTATTCAGATGCTACGTGGGCTAGTGATCCTTCAGATCGCCGTTCACTTTCTGCTTACTGTGTTTTTCTTGGTTCTCTCATTGCCTGGAAGGCGAAGAAACAGACTGCAGTTTCCCGTTCGAGTGCTGAGGCCGAGTTGAGAGCTATGGCTCTTCTGATGGCAGAGGTGACTTGGTTACGATGGCTACTGGAGGATTTTGGTGTTTCTGTTACTACACCTACCACTCTCTTGTGCGACAGTACAGGTGCTATCAACATTGCGCGGGACCCCATGAAGCATGAGCTTACCAAGCATATTGGTGCTGATGCTTCCTACGTGCGCGCTGCTGTGCAGGATCATGTTATTGTTCTTCAGTATGTATCTTTCGAGTTACAGCTAGCGGACTTCTTCACGAAGGCACAGACTAGAGCACACCATAGATTTCACCTCTCCAAACTCAGTGTTGCGAATCCACCATGAGTTTTTTTCGAAAAGGGGGGGCTCCCCGGCCTCTGCATCAGAGTGATGCATACGGCCATCTTATTAACCAAATAACAAAAGGTGTCAACAAGGTTCCAAAGTCTCCAGTTGATAGAAGGAAAATGCAGATCACACAGAGCTGAAAAAGACTAGATACACAAACTAGCCAGGAAAAGATGCCACAACCGGCTGGCTAAAAATAGATAGGTAAACTAATTGCCTATCCTATTACATGACCGCCATCCAAACCGGTTGAAAATATCCCGAGCTACCATCTCCCAACGGATAGATCCAGTAACCAAATGCTCCCTGGCCTCCATCGGAGTGAGTAGCGACCACGAACGGATCACTGTCGTAGCTCGGAAAATAACCTGCAAAAAATGAATCCGTGATGTTCTGTTAAAAACCAAATCATTTCTGCAATTCCAGATAGTTCACAACAAAGCGCAAACTCCAACCCGAATATGTCTTGCTAAGTCAGGCTCAACCCCATTAAGCCATGTCCCAAATAATGCATTGACCGAAGTCGGTGCAGTAATATTAAAAGCAATATGGACAGTCCACCAAAGGACTTTGGCCAACAGACAATCAAAGAATAAATGCTTAATCGTCTCATCCCGATCACAGAAACTACACCTAGTAGGTCCTGTCCAATCACGCTTTATCAAGTTGTCCTTTGTTAAAATCTTGTTTATGGACAAACCACATAAACACTTTAATTTTTAAAGGAACTTTGACATGCCCAAACATACTTGGAAGTTGGAATGGAGTTCGAATTAATAACATCAATATACATTGATTTAACTGTAAATACTCCAGACCTAGTCAACTTCCAGCGTAATTCATCGGGTTGGTGAGAAAGTTGAACCTCCATCAGTCTCCTAACTAGATGGAGCCATTCTTCCCAACGATTGCCCGCTAGCACCGTCTAAACTGAATATTAAGGGGGATAGATTGAAATACCGTTGCCACAAATACCCCACGTCGTTGAGCAATCCGATATAAAGACGGATATTGAATGGCTAAAGGTGAGTCGCCAAGCCAAGTATCCTCCCAGAAATGTGTACTTGCACCATTTCCAATAACAAATCTCGTCCTATTGAACAATGATTGTTTGACTTTCATTAGTCCTTTCCAGAAAGGCGAATCAGTCGGTTTGACTATGACCTGGGACAATGTTTTAGTCTAGAGGTACTTGTTGCGGAGGATCTGTGCCCACATGGCCTCAGTCCCGGAAGAAAGCTTCCACAACCACTTACTAAGAAGGCATCTGTTCTTGACTTCAAGATTTTCAATACCAAGACCCCCTTGGTCTTTCGGTCGACACATGATGTCCCATTTAGCAAGCCGGTATTTTCTTTTAAGATCATCACCCTGCCAGAAGAAACGCGACCGATAGAAGTCCAGTCTTTTCCTAACACCAACTGGGACCTCAAAAAACAATAAGAGGAACATAGGCATACTCGTGAGCACCGAATTAATCAATATCAAACGGCCTCCGTATGACATGAGCTTACCCTTCCAGCAGCTCAGTTTTTTCTCAAATCGATCCTCGATGCACTTCCATTCTCTGTTTGTCAGCCTACGATGGTGTATCGGAATACCAAGGTATGAGAAAGGTAAACTCCCCAACTCGCACCCAAACAATTGCCTATAAGACTCCGTCATCTTTGGCTCTACCAAAGCAAAACAACTCGCTCTTATGAAAGTTAATCTTTAACCCGGTAATTTGTTCAAAAAGGCATAACACCAGCTTCATATTTCTCGCCTTGGCAAAATCATGCTCCATAAAGATGATTGTATCATCTGCGTATTGAAGGATGGAAACACCTCCATCAACGAGATGAGGTACCAAACCACCCACTTGACCATTCTCCTTAGCCCTCCCTATCAAAATTGCTAACATATCCACCACAATTGTAAACAAGATAGGGGACATCGGATCTCCTTGTCTGAGGCCTTTATGTGTCTGAAAGTAATGACCGATATCGTCATTCACTTTAATTCTCACACTCCCTTTTTGCGTAAAGGATTCGACCTGTCGGCGCCAGGCTTCATCAAAACCCTTCATACGCAATGCCTGTTGGAGGAATGACCATTTGACCTTATCATACGTTTTTTCGAAATCCACCTTAAAAATTACTCCATCTAATTTTTTAGAATGGATTTCATGGAGCGTTTCATGAAGAACAACCACCCCTTCAAGGATGTTCCTGTCCGGCATGAAAGCAGTTTGGGATTGTTGCACCACAGAATGCACAATCTGTGTTAGCCTACTGGTCCCGACCTTGGTGAAGATTTTGAAACTAACATTGAGGAGGCAGATCGGTCTGAACTGCTCAATTCTCACAGCATCCGTTTTCTTAGGGAGCAATGTGATAGTTCCAAAATTCAAGTGAAATAATTGAACCTGTCCAGAGAATAGATCATAAAACATAGGTAGTAAATTCCCCTTAATAATGTGCCAGCACTTTTTATAGAACTCAGCCGTGAACCCATCCGGTCCGGGAGCCTTATTGTTTTTCATTTGTGCAATAGCATCGAACACCATGAGTTTGAGGGGGGTGTTAGAGTTATATTAGTGATGACTTTTGGTCTTTTGCATTTTAGCCTTTTGGCATTCTCATGTACTTATATATATGTTGCCTTTGGCCTCCTAATAATATTAAGTTGCTTTCATAACAAAAACATGGACTGACACCGTGTGGCTGTCTATTTAGACAGGTTGAGGGCATCCTTAATATACAGATAGGTTGTTTATGGTCACTCAGTAACAAATCATACGATTGTAATTCGATTATATGAAGCTATCAGTTAATTAGTTCATGATCGTACTATTTTTACTCACTGTGCGTACATTGTTTTTTATTGTCCGCTTTTTACTCGTTCCAGCACCTGTATCTGAAGAACATCAAAGGAGACGATGGCACTATCACTGTGCCTTGCGGTGCAAGAAGCCCGCCAAGGCCGTCGCCCCTGACATCACTGCTGCTCCTGTGGCTGATGGCGGGATCCGGGTGCGCCGGAGATAATGCACCGCGCCTCGGGCCTCGGGCTAGAGCTTTAGCTCACCTCGCACGGAACCCTCACGTCCTCCGCCACCACCGCCTCCTCCTCCCCGGCCTCGGTGTCCCGCTCGCAGGCGCACTGGACACGCTTAGCTCCGTCGTCGACGCGCGCAGGAGTACAGCCAGCAGCTGCTGCTGCATATGAAGGAGGAGCCGGGGATGAGGACGTACATGTCACCCAAGAGCGGCGTCAGCGGCAAGGATGGAGCGGACCGGCTCCGGCGTCTCCCGCAGCAGCAGCAGCCCGGGGATGAAGGTCCGGCAGTAGCAGCGACCGGGATTGGGGCTGACTGCTAGCATGGATGAGGGGAGGGGGCGGCAGGGGAGAAGCCGACGACGACCAACTGGACGACGCTCGGGACGGGGTGAGGCAGCTCGGCTAGATTCCCGGGGTGGACGCGAGGATGGCGGGTCGATGTCGGGGTGGAGCTCTGGGGCAGCTGGGCGTCGGGGTGAGCGCGATGACGACTGGGCGTCGGGGTGAAGCTGGATGGCGGCCGGGCGACGGGGTGGAGCGCGGGGACGGGGCGATGGGGCTCGAGCATGAGGGCGGAGGCGGCAGAGAGCTGTTCGTGGTGATTCCAGGAGCTCCACCCCACTATGCACACGAGGTGTTTAACGAAATGCAGAGATAGGCGGAGGAAGAAGACGCTACATATTTTTCCCTACGTGGAATTTTCTTCCTCCAACCCAGCCTGACGAGTGGGCCTGGCCGATTAGTGACGTCATCAAAACTCTTAGCATCTACCGCTGGTGTTTTTTTGTCACTGTCAAATTTTTGACATGGTGCAAAGTATCATGTTTTGGTACGTGATGGTTTTTCGAGAGCTATGACGTTAAAGTGGTGGTTCTGTGCATTTTATCACTTAAATGGGCTGCACTACACGTTATTTCTTTTTAAAAATATAAAAGTATCATATAGGATATTTACGTGTGGCATTGCCCCTTTGCGGCAGCTACACATGTTCTGCAATGTAGTGTAGCATAGTAAAAAACCAGGACACACTATATGACAAAATAAAAAATATTATTTAAAGTGCGACATAAAAGGCATAACAGACTTGATCTGTGGCCAGAAATGAAGCTTCTCTAGGGACAAAGGGGGCCATGCCCCCCCCCCCCACCCCCCCACACACACACCCCAAAAATTATAAGGAATCCCCTCAATTGTCAAGCTTAAATGTGAAATGTTACTCAAATTTAAACATGTAATATAATGCATGCATGTTATCCTACATATGACATTGAACCGGCCTGAGATGCCGTGGAATTCCAGTGGTTGTAGTCATGCCTGTTCCGTTGCCAGTGAACGACAAAACAACTTTTCCCTTGGCACAACAACCCTCTTCCTACACTGCATCATACGGGCGGGTGATAAAATAAACATAGCTTTTGTCAGAAAGATAGGTAGGACCATAAAAATGAGATCTTACTTGTAGATGTCCGGCGTGATGATGATCCTCACCCTCTCTTTGTTGCCATCAGAACACAAAGGTGAGCTCAAAACATGCCCCTGTCGAGAACTTTGTTGCTTTTTCTTCATAACTATGTTTGCTTGCCCTCCTTCGTTCACTTGCAGCCGCCAAAGATCAACCAGGCACTCTTTTTCCTCATGAGCCCATCACCCGCTTTTGCCCCTAGCACTGTGCATGAAATCCAACCGGTTTTCTAGTCCACTGTACATCAAGAAGCTACCGTTTTGGACCATCCATGTGCCAACCAGGCGCTCCAAGCAAACATTTTTTTATGAAGGCATAACTGCTAGAACATGCTTACCTCGAATGTGATGTTGCACGCACAGAAGTACTCGGCATCAATAGCGTCTGAAAAGGATTTGTATGTTGAACCGGACTGAGATGCCGTGGAATTCTACGTGATTGTACTGGTGCTTGTTCCACTGCCGATGAACGACACAGATGGTTTGTTTTTCGGCACACCAACCCTCTCCACGCATTGCATTGTACCGATAGGTGGTTAAATAAACACATGTTTTTCTTTGAAAGATAGGTAGAACCATAGAAGTGAGATCTTACTTGTACGTGCACGGCATGATGATGATCTTCACACGTTCTGTGTTGCCATCAGTTACCATGTCCACGACGCCTTGGATGGTGCCGGGAGTGCCCATTCCCATCCAGTGACACCATCAAGGTGCCTGGCAGGTGCAGTGTTTGTTTTCACTAAAAAAGTAGAAGTTGGGTTACAATTCTTCAAGGAGGTGCGGGGTACAAAATAAAATAAAGGACATTACTAACTTCATCTGTGTGCAGGGACGAACTTCCCTAGGGCCAAACATAAATATGAAATGCTACACACAATTTAAAGATGTAATATAATGCATGCATGTTATCCTACATATGACACTAAACCATCCTGATATGCTGTGGAATTTCAGGTGACTGTAGTTGTGCCTATTCTGGTGCCAATGAACGACACAAACGGCATGCTGCGGTGAGAGGCACGGGCAACATCAAGTGACTGGTTGATAAAAGGCTTTAGATTGAGCGAATGTATTGCATTTTGCATTCGAAATTTCTACTCCTAAAAAAGGACTTGGTAGCTTCCGTTCCACTGTTTTTTATTTCATCTTCCACCTTTTGTTTTTTTGTCTCACCTGACCTCCCACCTTCATCTGATTTTTTGTCTCTTCTCTCACCTCTGATTTATTTTCGCATGGCGGAATGGGCATGCAGGATAGGCGTGGGGCGTGAGATCCAGGGCAACGGCCCGATCTATGCATAGCATGAGAATTGGGTCCGACGGTGCGGCCATATCCTCGAGTTCGTCAGGAATTTTTTTCAGCTGCGTTGTTTTTAAAATTGTTATATTTTCCCTCATGGTTCACTCAGGATATTGCTAGGATGTCCAGCTCATCGATCCGGTGGAGGTCACCTGAATCCCAGCGTGCTTCCACGCAGAGCTTCGTCCACATGACACCACCGCCGCTACTCGCGAGGTTCTAAAGAATTCCATGGGTTCAGGTACATCAACCTGACGCCTGAGAATTGCAAAAGTTGGTTATCATATCACATAGAACGGTGCTGGGCGGCCATTTGTTTACTTCATGGTTTAAGAAATTTAGTTGACACTTGAATATTTTCTCTCAGCAACAATTCATGGGGGATGACCATCCCGTGGTGGCACTAGAGGGGCCTGACGTGGTCATCATCTCCTCACATAACGGTGCATGTACTGGCTATAGATATGTGCGATGTGGTTGTCTCTACTCTGGTTTGAATGTGACAAGGTGGTGAGGGCAACCGAAGGCCAGGTGTGCCGACAGCTCTGTCTGCAGATGGCTTGATGCGCTTGTGCAATTGTTTGGTATGTAACTATCAGCAACAAGTTGGTCAATTTTCATGGTTCAGTTCATAGGAGGGCTTATGTGCATGTGTCTTATGTCGAATCCAGTTTTGATCGGGTAAGAGGATATGGGTAATTGTATTTCTTTGGAAATACTCCAATTCAGTTGTTTGGCAACGGTATTGGAAATTAACTTCTGTTTTGGTCACATATTTCTGTTTTCAGTGGATGTACATGTTGTGGTACACACTGGAGGTTTCAAAAGAATGAACATGATTAGGTTTTGTTTGCAAAGAGGTATTCTCACCATCTTATAAAAAAAGATCACCACAACAAAACGTCCACTTCTTATCCCTTCAATCAAAAGAACAGGGATGAACAACAAAGATAGAGTTTGAGTGATGAATAAGAGAGTAGTAGAAAGAAAGCGAGAAAGATTGAGCGGCCGCCTCTATGTGGATATGCTGTTGTTACTGTGTGTGGTGTCAGGAGAGGAATAGAGAGAGAGAGAGAGAGAGAGAGAGAGAGAGATTGAGATGCTTATGCTGATTAAACATGGCCTGGTTATACTGGGTTGTGTGGCAGTTTATACACAGGCTGATTGCCTAATGCTACTGATTACCGATTGCTAGATTTTCTTTAGTATTTTCTGATTGCTAGAGAGAACATCCATGTGCATGTACTGATTGCAATTGCTTCATGCCACTAAATGACATATACAGAAAATATAAAATTTTCATTTGATTGTTTGTTTCATGTGTTAATTTTTTATTGCAAAAATAATTTCGTCATTCAACTGAAAAAGATTGATGTAATTTATAAGGGAAGCGAGATCAAAGGGCCAATTTCACCGCCGGAAGGATTGTCAGAGCCCATGGGAATGGCAAGAAAGAGCTAAGAGGATTAAATGACATGATCGAAGAGAATGCGAATAATGAAATTATCTCTAGCGAATCTGGAAGAAGGGAAGAGGATGCGGATGTGCCTTTGGATTTTCGGACTAAACTAAAGCGGATTCAAATTTGGTCAAAAATTGATTGATTTAATGCTTTTAAAAATAGTTCTCACATATTTTCTAAATATTTGATATTTTGGTGAGGACCAAAATATTCCTTTATTCAACAAATTTAGGTGACTAATTAATGGATCATAAATATTCTTCACTGTAGGCAGTTACGTAGATTCACAAGAAAAATATTTGAAAAACAATGAAATATATTGTAAATGAAAACACGGATACAAGCAGCTTCTTTATACTATTCCCTCTCCTTAGGAGATGCAGCACGCTTGGTACGATACCAAGGTCTCACACTCGGGGCCAAGAATCTCTCGTATGCCTCACATCCCTGTAAAAATAAGTAGAACCAAGATAAATTAACAGTTTTGTTGGATGCCAGTCGCCTGAAATTTAAATTTGCTTCAGTCAATTAGGTGGAGAGGAAGCAGCAGTTGTGGAGGAGCACCGAGGCCACCGGCGGAGGCAGCCGCAGCGGAGTAGCCTCCTCGTCTATCTTAGGGATGCAACAGGTGCAGGCGGAGCATGAGCCTCCTTGTCTATCTTAGGGATGGCGGGGGTGCAGGTTCACCGGCGCCAGACTTCGAGGTCTACCTGGGTTAAAGGAATGGCAGTGGGCGGAAGAAGCACGGCGATGCGTGGCGGTTAAGGGGAGGGTGGGGCGGCTGGCTGGTATACTTGAGGTATTGGCCACAATAGTCACACAAGTTTTGAAGCCTCCTCTAGCTCATCTAGTTTAAGTTGATCCTAGTTGATCAATTAGATCTTGACCTAGATTCTCTAGTCCTCATAATTAAAAACCCAGTGTGGTTCTAATCTTCTCCCTCTAATTATCCGGCGACAATTAGCTCTGGATAGCGAAGCGCTACCGGATTGTGAAGACTGTACGCTTGGAACCAAGTAGAGAAGATGTGCTTTCGGTCTTCTGTTCGAGGGATCGTTCGAGGGCGGTTTGCGGGATCATTATCAACGGTTCGAGGGACTCCAAGTACGATCTACACCTACTCGTCTACTTCTGCTGCACTCTGGAGTCGGTAAGGATTGTTGATCCAAACCCTATATGCATCTTCATATTGTTCTTGGGTGTTCGTAGAGCAATTTTTTTGTTTTCTACTATGTTTCCCAACGTATGACCCCTAGCGTCGCCCTATATAGGGGGCGAGAGCTAGGGTTCAGGGGGTTCCTAACCAGCTTCATGCCGATGGCATCTTGGCTTGTATGCCAAGACGATCTCCGGATCCCCAGCCGGGCCCTGGGTTGCATCCTGGTGTCGTGCTACCACTAAGCCTCCCGAGTCACGAGGCCAGCCCAACACCGGGCTTCCTGGCTGATGGGTCACCCTCGGTGTGTTGCACCATCAATCGCCTTTCACCCTACCTATATATTTATCATCTTCGCCAACATTCTAAAACAACTAAACAATGGAAAACACAATCCAGCCACTCTCTGCCACCCCATCTACGACCACCTATCACCAAGAATGCGACAACACGTCGATGCCACTTTCATCTTAGCTAAGACCTCATCTCAGGGGGCGTTGAAATCCTAAAAAAAATCCTAGACGAGTTTGCTCTACCCATTGATCTCTCCATCGTCTTCCAAAAACAACCTTCACCTCCCTTTCATGGGAACAACTCAAGAATGACATCAAAATCATTAACATACTAGGTTGTTCCATATCCTCCTTTCCACAAACGTACCTCACACTACCCCTCTCCCTATAAACTACCATATTCTATCTCCGGCCCCATCTTAGATAGGCGCCTTTGGTTTCTCGCAGGTTGGCATGCCCTTCTTCTTTCTAAGGGTTAGTATGTCAGTTTTCCGCCTACCCAAAAATGCAGCTGAAAAACTTTATGCTATAAGTTGTGCCTTCTTTTGGGTTGCATATCTGTCTTGTGTAGGTTCTCTTGGGAAAATGTTTGTAAGCCAAAAGAGTTTGACGGTTTAGGCTCAAAAGCATCCTCATCCGTAATGTGCGCTTGCTAATGAAAGTTGCCGTCCAATTTCTACTACCCTCCGATACTCTTTGATTTTCTTGGCTCTCCTCCATCACCCTAATGTCATTCAAAGATCACAAACTCCTAACTCGTTCCTATCCAACATCGTCAACCAACATATACCCCTTCGCTAGATCTCCTTCGTCCTAACACAAAATGGAGCTTCCGTCTTCTTCTGGCTAGACACCTAGGTCCACCACCATGCACTCGCTAACAGCTTTCCTAGTCTATTCACCCACTCCACTGATCTAAATATTATACTCCATTCATCTTAAAATAAATGTCTCAACTTTATACTAACTTTAGAGAGAGTAGTTTGCTCGGTCATTTTGATCGGTGTGCAGTTTAGCCTTTGAAATCGCCTAACATATTTCAGTCTACAAAGTTGCAGTCGCTTCTGTACTTGCCCTTCTCCACCAAGCATGCCTACCTATTCCTCATGCAAGAAGACATCAAGGACATGAGCGCACATTACATCTGACGCCTCGCGCTCCAAACAAGGTCAAAGTCCTTGCCTGCTCATGCTGCGGGCGCCAAAGTCCAATGGCAAGAGTAAATCCCCACCGAGAAACCACGCTTCATTCATTTCTTCAGTGTCCTCGCTACGTCATAGTTTTGCAACGCTTGGAAGACCTACACTCCCAGACCTATACTCCCACCCATACAGATGCATCCCAAGGTTTGGCGCCTTGCTCGCCATACTTCAGAAAATGCCAAGAACACGAAGGTATTCCGCCACAGATATCAAGCAAACTAAAGGTGGGGGAAAAAGATCTCAGTTGCCAATTTACCATCAAACGCATCAGACTGGTAATCTGTTTCAGAATCTGATATAGTATATCACACACACAAGCCATGGATTTGCTTTATTTTGTCTCATCTACATGATACTGCTGTCAACGGGGGCAAAAACGCCTAGGGAAAATCCACGAGGCTTGCATGTAATCCCACACATGTTACACCAGTTTAGTCACGGTACTCTGCCATGAACGTCTCATGGAACACCGTGAAGCGGGAGATGATCGCCGGGATCTTCTCCTCCTGCGGAAGGATCGTGCACCTGAAGTGCCATGTGCCAGGAACCTGTCGAGTACAGAGTATCAATGGCAATGTTATGGCTTGGGGTAAAAACACCGGAAGGGAAAGTAGATGTAATGTATACTGTTCAAAACCCAGAGTCCATAAATGCTTTCACTAACAATGGATAAAACCATATGAGGGGAAGGCCTTATGGCTAGCTTTATTAACTTCAAGCAATTTCAGTTCGGGCATGTTAGTTTTATATCTATGTTGAAAACTACATGATTGTTTTTTTTTTGTGAAAACCATATGATTGTTACCTGGTTGTTAAAATAATGCTACATTTATATGTCCGAACCAATAGTATCAGCGACTACAGGCATAAAAATAGCATAATATTTGTATCAAGATTGAATCTGCTCACCTGGCCAAATCCAGATCCAGGGACAACGACGATTCCGGTCGACTCAAGGAGACGAAGAGCATAGAATGCATCAGGTGCCTTGTTAGCAGCTTTAGCAGCCTCAATCGCCTTCTGTGGCAGACAGATTTGAGGGAACAGGTACATTGCTCCTTCAGCCTTGTTGCAAGTAATTCCCTCAAGTTTACTGAATGCAATCTCCAATGCCTGTGATCATGAAAGCAGCAGTAACAAATTTTAGCGTGTTTTCAACAATGCATTTAGGGGTATGAGATATAGAACCATGGTGCACCTTCGCACGACGAGCTAACGATGCAAGGATCCCATCCTTTTCTGCCTTGTATGAAGCATATGATTCATCACTAGCCTGCAGAAGCCATTAATGGTATTTATCTGAAGAACTTTGTATTCTCATTTAGGTGTAGAAATTTAAGGAGCGTCATGTCACTGACCTTTGGTGGGTTCATGACAAGACTAGCAAGGATCTGGCCGGTGATATTGGAACATAGGTTCACTGATGCTATTTTGTAGATCTGCTCTCTTACTGGAGCACTGAAGCCAGTAATCTCCATGTAACCACCTCTTTTACCACACTCACCATAATATCCTGGTGGTAGCAACAAAATAGTTTTGGCAAACCAGTAACACTGTGAATAGAAGAATAAGCATGTGGATCTTTCTACTTACCCTTAGAAACAGATTGATATGATACTAGAGGGAGATCCTCCTCGCCGTATCCCAAGGATCTCACTATCTTCTTGAAAGAGTGGAATTTCTTGTTGTCAGCGTAGATGTTCTCTTGGTATACCTACCAATAGATAAATGTCATGAATGTTACACACAACGAAAGAAATAGAATTAAGCAGGTCAAAGTGTGTTGTGATGCTTTGAGAACCATTATCCCTCACCTCATCAGCCAGAAGAACAAGACCCTCATTTTTGCAGAACTTCACTATGTCATATTGGTTTTCCTCAGCAAGTACCTATAAATAAATGGACCATCTCAATTATTGATCTTTTCTCCTTTTTAGTTATCTTAGTTCAGAATATTTTATACATATTGCAGCCCAAGCAAAAAATAATTATTTCCTAAGCTATCCTACAAAAGAATGGAGAAATATACTCACTTCAAGAATACGAGAAATGCACTCATTAAGTAAATATATGGAATGGACACCATAGTTGAAGCAAACCAAGAAGGTTTTCTGGACCAGAAGGAAAAAGATGAGTATAAACCTGTCCAGTAGGATTTCCTGGATTGATAACCACCAAAGCCCTAACGTCGATGCCTCTTGAGCGAGCATCTTCGAGTTGCTTCTTAACATCAGAGATTTCCAAACCCCAGCCCGTCGATTCATTGAGATAGTATGGGACCTGAAAGATATGCTCTCAATTCAGGATTTGGCGCCGCATGAAATATAACTATACTGAACTTAAACTTCTTTTGCCAGGCAAACAGGGAGGGTACATACAAGAGATCCGCCATGAAGAGCTATAGAAGCCGAGTACAAAGGGTACTGAGGAATCGGGACAAGAATGCCATCTTTCTCATTCCTTATCAGTAATTGCATCATCAGGTGCACCTAACAAGGGAAGAGTAACATGATATAAGAGTTAACTACTTTATGTTTGTTCATACATTGTCTAGCAATCGAAGGAAGAGGTAAATTTCATACCCCAGGGCTTGCTCCATCTGTAAGAAAAATGTCATCAGCATTAGCAGGGAATCCATCTCGTGAAGCGATCCCAGAAGCAATTGCATCACGAAGTCCTTTTATACCCTAGGAGAATGGTAAAAAAACAAAGTCAATCCAAGATTCCATATTTTTCTCCTTGCAGCAAGTAATAAATTGTGCAATGAGATGATTACCTGGCTATGACTGTATGCTCCTGTTGCTCTTCCAGGTATCAAGGCAAGAATCTGCTTTGCTCGAGAAATAGAATCAGCACTGCAACAAGATGAAGCATCAGGTATCATATGCAACAAGTTCATGCTAAGACAAATGAATTAGTTCTAGGTATTTTTCATAATCAATCAGAAGTGGCAACACACAGCACGTATCGATTTTTTAGCACTTATTAAGTATAGGCTTAAAATGTTGCAGATTGGTGCATCACACCCTATGGAATACTTTTACTCCACAATTGTGTTTTTGCAATTATTCAAGTTCATTTGAATCGCAAAAAAGTAGCATGATAGCACTTGGTTAAGGGTATCTGTCAAAATATCCTCCCATGCTAAGTTTTCCTTGCATTTGTTTCATGCTGATAAGCTACAATGATGCCGATATTCACCTGAACAATGTTTTGATTTCCTCCTTTTTCAACAGATCTGGATGATCACAAAGTGCAAGAACCTGCGATATACCATGTAAGAATCCAGCAGAACAAACTTTAAACTCTGCAGGTACAAAATTCACATACCTCCCTGAAGAATGTAACTGGTTGCTGACCAAGAGATTGTGGGTTCCCAATGTTACAATAGAGGATCTGCAAGGGGAAAAGTTGAATGAGCTAAGAAACTGTACAACATAACAAGAAAACTATCTATAACATTAACCTTCAGAATCTATGCTTAAGTACCTCATCAAAAGGTAGAGATCCTGGTTGAGTTTGAAGCTGTTGCTGCAAGCGCTGGAAACAAAAACAAAATTACCTGGTTAATCAATTTCTAAATACTTAATGGCATATGAACTGGCGTCTTTCAGGAAATGCCAGGTAACACCCTCTGTTTTTAAAGCGTATCAAACTGTTACTAATACCAAACAATTCCTTGTAAAAATTCAGAATAAAACTGCATCCTACTAAACTCTTATTAGACTTGGTGATTATCTAAAAACATGAGTAAAGAGTCAGCTAAACTCTTAATACAGGAGATTTCAAATTATGGTCAGTTGAAATACCTGAGCATGGATGACAATCTCTCCACGCACAGCATACTCACATTTTAAAACCTGCAACAGTCATAAGATAATTAACGAAGTGGCTAGTTTTTAGAAAATGCACATAGTTGATCAAATGATGGTCAAAATTAATCAGCGACTGAAATAAATAGAACACAGAATGCCAGTAAATTCTTGAAAGTGGAAATATAATGAACTTATAATCATGTCAGAGATGTGGACGGAATGCTATGCTGTCATATGACCATGTAATGGTAATAAGAACTCCAGGTGAAAGAATATGTGCACAGAGACAAGTGGTCAGTTCACCAGATGACCTGTCACCAAGTACAACATGCTAAAAAATTCACATGTTTTATATCCTCTGTCACCAAACTACAACATGTGAAAATCTTCACAAGTGACAGATTGGCAACTGAGCAGCATCTATGCTATCAATTAAACAACAATATTCGTGCTTCAGCATCAGAGATGACATTGTTTTATAGTGCCAAACAAAAAAAGGATGCTGACTGGCACCGTCACACAAAAAACTGCATGTCAGCAGCTCAATAGTACTGAGATCTACCTGCTGGCTAGGTTTCCCTCTTTTTTGCGGAAACTGGCAGCATCAAGGTAAAAACACTACACCACAGTACAGACTACACTTTTAGTAACTTGTAATCAACTGTTGAATAACTCTAATTTGCAGACCAAGAGTTCATCAGTTCACTCTGAATAAAAATCGAAGCATCTATCTTTAGATGATATATAAGTTCGCATGAAAAAAATCCTCGCTTTTCAACTTCGGGCTATCAGATCCAGAACACTAAAGCGGAATAACCAAGTGTTAAAGTGTATCAACTAGTACCACAAGTGGAGGACTGAATCAGAAACAGAAACTAAGAAGAATTCGATGAAGTAGACGGCCGACCACCCAACTCACAGATCAAATCAGCAACCCGCCCCCGCCTCACCGGAACCGGGCCAAGAAAGAGAGCAAGAAACAGACAGGAGAAGCGCCGCTCACCTTGGGGTTGAGGTTGTCCACGGCAACGGTGGCAGCCATGGCGAGATCAACTAAAGGCGAAGGGGGCGGCAGCGGCAGAGCAGCGAGTATCTTCCGACGCCTCTAGCTATCCGTCTCTATCTCTCCGCGGTTTTGTGGCGACTCGGAAGGGAGAAAGGAAGGCGATGTGCTTTATAAAGAAGGAGAGATCGGGAGGAGGATGGAAACAAAACAAGCAGGGGGCGCGGCGGAGGAGGTGAGAGGTGTTCACCCACAGGAAGGGACGGAGGAGGAATGGAAAGCGGGGGGAAGCCGCGGCATTGCGGGTGGGCCCGCGGGCGCCGCCGTCCTCAGCCGCGGTTTCGTCTCGTCTCGGCCTTTTGCTCTCAGAAAGTGTCAAGATCTCAAGTCCGGCCAATCCTTATTGCGTCCACGCTGCCGCTTTCTGTCATACCATATGTGAGGTGCAAATTTTCCCTTTGCCTTTTCGTGTTTCCTATTTCTTGTCTTTGCTTTTTGGCTCCGTGAGAGGTTGGAGAAGGAATTGCTGTGGCCCCGCACACGGGAAGAATTTGCCAAATCTTGTTATGTACACACTATATATAATTGCCTGTACATCGAAATGTAAATTTTCTACAGTATAGTTATGTTACACCGTGATTTACTTGCCCGTGTTGATATGATGGTGTAAACGAATGTCTACCAAATACTGTCTGTAATATACTTAGCTAAATATATTTTAGGATTTTTTGTAATCACTTTTTGGCTTACCAAAGAAAACATAACTTTATTTAGTAAGTCAATAAGATGTGGGACAATTAAGACTGTTTTCAAGCAATGATGCCCAGAAAAAAGATGGAAGATTGGATGAAGCACTCCGCGTAGCAAAAACATAATTAAGATGGAAGATTGGCTTACCGAAGAAAACATAAGTTTATTTAGTAAGTCGATAAAAATTTGGATAATTAAGATGGTTTTCAATGATTATGTCCACCTAGAAAAAAATTCATTGCTTGGATGGGCTTACACTTACACCTACCTATATCTATATCTATATCTATACCAATATAAAAAGACTCAAAGGAACAGATCCAATTGACCTCGGCCATCGAACTAAGTTAATCCAACTACCAAGACTGCTTCAATGGTGAGCGTTAAACATGTTTTTCATACAAATATTGCACTAATCACAAATTAACACATAAATAATAGCATACCTAATATTTACATGCAATTAATATATTCCTAAATATTAACGTGTGTTGCACGTGCGCATTTACTAGTGCTTATAAATGCACTTGTGTACTTCAAAATATCCAATAAATCGACACCTATATAACTTGCTATAACATATTAGCTCACATTAAAAAAAGGCGGAAATGCTATCTGGCGAGCATTCCCTCGGAGGGAATGGCAAGCGAACACATTTTTCCTGATTGTTTTAGTTGCGACACGAGATCAAACGTTGGCAGTTTCTATCCGTTTTGTCTAAAAAAAATCCCTTCTTCCCAGAAACTGCCATGCATCGTTGAAGAATCTATTAGCAAAAACGTTCGCAAATGCCACCCCTCAAAGCGAACATTCGACGGCTATTGGGGTCCTAAAGAAGATTTTTTTTCCCCTTTTTTAGCTTGAGACTAAATCATCGTGATTCTAGTATGAATCCAAGGTTTTAATTGAATCGATTTGTAGGATCGCAACAAGATAATCCAAGGCAAGAATTAATATTTACTAAAATGACTTGTGAAAAAACATTTGGATATACTTACAAGAAAATTGTCATCCATTTTGAATAGGCTTTATTTCTGTTTTGTCTGTATAAGCCATATATCCGTCATAGTGCTATAATATAATAACATACTGCTAAAATATCATGTACGTTATCTCACGAATATTGGCTTGAAGTCTCTTTTTCCATTGTTTTTTATATAGCTCACTCTTCATGCCAAATGGTACATCGGCTTGAAAATCTCAAACGCCATATTGTCCCATCAAGATGAAATGAAAGACATGTGTGACATGTTGCTTACTACTACTCCCTTTATTCATAATGTAGTGCACATATATTTTCTAGAAATTCAAACTTTATCAGATTTGACCAAATATGTAGAATAAATTGTCTCAATACATAATATCAAATCGATATCATTAGGTACATGATGATACAGATTTTTATATTGTATTTATTTAGTATTGTTTTTGTCAGTTTTTTGTAAATTTTGACCGAAAATAAATAGAAACTACACGCATATTATGAAGAGCATCTCCAATAGCTTATCTATATGGATGTCTATACTCGTTTTCCACGACATGAACCTAAAACAGGCGTCCAACAACTTGTTTATATGGTCGTCTAAATATACACTTCCTCTAAATCAACCTCGACAATGTCCACGCCCGGACAATGTGAAAGCGTCGTCTAAACTCGGCTGCAGTCATGATTTCTTCATCTACCCAGCGAAGACCCACCTATCAGGGTCCCTGTATATAAACGTTCTAATACAAAACTGAACATATATATGAAGAAATCTTTTTAGACCATCTATATAAATATATCCTAGTCTGAGGCAAGCTCCGATGCCCGATCCATCCTCACGTGGTTCCTGCAATATTCTATTCCTTTGCACACCATATGAGTGAGGGAGGCAAAGCCTGAAGCTACACGTTAGCCCAACGCTCTTGGATATTTTTGTGCTGAAAATGACCAAGCTTTCAGTTCCTTGTTCCTTTCTTGCGAAACAAGTTGTTAACCCAGTTTCGACCTCACTTTCAGTTTCTTGTTCCATTCTTGGGAAACAAGTTGCCCACCCCAGATTCGACCTCACGGTGTGAAACTGTGAATAACGTTGGAATTTTGGACATCTGTACGCCCATGGTCGCAGGTCATCAATGAAGATGGATGATAGCCCCTCTGACACACATTTTTCTTAGAGCGCCCGGATGTTTACTACGCCCACTTATTTTGAAACAAAGTGAGTACTAATCTAGGAGTATCTATTACTCTTTCTGGTCCTTTTTAGTTCGCATATAAAATTTGCCTAACCTCGTGAAGTTTGACCAATTTTATAGAAAAAATTACGAACATTCACAATGCAAAATCATTATCATTAGATGCGCCGTGACTTAAATTTTCATATTGTATGGCTTTAACATTGTAGATGTTGATATTTTTTTAATATAATTATGATCAAATTTTACGAAGTTTGACTTCAAACAATTCTTATATGTAAAGTAAAAAGGACAGGAGGGAGTACTATTAAAAACAGAGTTCATAGTAGGTTCGTCCTTTTTGCACGCAATCACTAATGTTCAAAAATTGTCTCAGTAATCTCATGTCCAATCTCTGCCTCATCCACAACTGCATGCATTTAATTAGTCAGATAGTTAATTACACATGTTAATTGGCTAGACATTAATTTTTGAAAAGTATCATAGAACCTTGGATGGAAGGATCACGTGAATTATGGAGTGTCATTCTTAAACGGGAGGATCACTTTAATTATGGGAATTATCATCACGCATTGGACGGGAAGATCATGTTAATTATGAGAAGTATCATTGAGCGTTGGATGAAAGGATCACTAGAATATGTATGTACTTGTTGCAACACACGAGTGATTTACTAGGGCTTCTTAAGGCCTTGTTTGGTTGTTCAGTCTTTTCTTGGCCTTCTTGCATGTGTGGTTAAGGTCATGTTTGGTTGCTAGGAGCAGCCAGGGTGTGCAATGTGGCGCATCACGTGTCGCTCGCTGAGCGCTCTCCCATAGGGATGTTTTTTTTTCTATTTTTTGGGAGGGGGGCGGTTTCCCTTGTTTTCAGGGTTTTTTCCTTCAGTTTCCCCCCTTTTTTCTCGTTTCTTCGAGTTATTTTGTTTTTGTTTGTCGGAAGCATGGAATGTAGTTGTGTTTCCGTATGGAAGCATATTTGCGCTTCTATGTGAAGCACGGTTGTGCTTTTCATGTGAAAGTAGAAATGTACTTCCGTAAAAGGTGAAGTAAAGATGTGATTTCGCGTCAACCACAGTTGTGTTTTTGTGCTTTCCCAATTGAAGCACAATTGTGTTTCCACACGAAGCACACTAAGGCCTCCTTTGGTTCATAGGATAGAAATTTCATAGAAATAAAAAAATTATAGGAAGTGAGATGGTATGCATCTCAATTCTTATAAAGAAAGATATGTCATTTGATGCATATGATAGGAATTTTTTCATTGAGTCTAGGCTAATATTTTTTCCTTTAAAATGTGAAGGATTGTTTCCTATCATACATAGAAATAGGAATTCATCCTACAAACCAAAGGGCCCCATAGGAATTTTTCTTTGAGAATCCTATCCTATGAAATTCCTATAAGATTTCCACGAACCAAAAGAGGCCTGATGCTTCTTTAAAGGTGAAGCACATGCATGTTTCTCGCGTGAAAGCACAGCTTTCCCAAAAGTGAAACACGATTAGTACAATTTTGAAGCACAATTTAGCTCAGTTTTGGAGCACATATTTCACCCGAAAAAAGTTCATCGAAACTTATCAATATGGGATATAGTTTTGAAGATCTCAATGCGAGGAATACAACAGTGAAAATGGTTTGTTTTTTGGACACACAGTTCAAGAGATAAATCGTTCTGAAAATGAAATGCATGAAAGAAGCACAAATAAACCCACCATCTCTCCTTGGCATAGGAAGAAACCCCACCAAAACTCTCTAAGTGCGAAACACGTGTGGTGCGTCACTTATCACCACCAGTTGGTGATTTTTTGGGTAGCTCAGCCTGTTTTTGCCCTTCTTGAAGGTGTGGCCAAGTGATGTGTGTGGGGGGGGGGGGGAGGGATAAGCTTTGGGCCATGTTTGACAATCCCTGTTTGGTTGCCCACAAAGCCCAAGCTGAATCAGGGCATCAATGTTTCCCTAGTGTTTGGTTTCCTGTGTTTCAAGGTTTTGGACTGGGCTGATGCACATCGCGCGTATAGTGGTTAGCTTGCACACTCATGTGGTGAGCTTACTAACTATCAATTATGCCAGTATGAGTATACATAACTGAGTTAGGTTAACAGCAAACACACAAATACGATGAATTGGATGAAGATTATGAAGTCATTCAGCCTACTTAGCCCGATTTGACATGCACCCTTGCCTATTACATGATTGATCTTCTATTTGACTATGTACTTGGAGTAATCATCCTCCGCCCCCTCTCTAGTTTTGAACTCTCTATAGCAGTTGTTCTTGTAACCATTTACTTGTTCATGACATGTCTGAAATGAACTCTAGGTTCATGAAACTCTTGCAGAGTACATGTGACGCCCGGATAATCAAGCTACAGTAATCTCTACTAATGATGCCATGTCACCTTGATTACTGTTGCTAATCTCGCGTTAGTTCAAAACCAATTCAAATTCAAATTCAAAATAGAGGCAAACATCAAGAGTTTTCAAAAATTAAAACTAAAATGTTGGGTTTGTGCCAGATAATGCATAGGTGATTAAGGTGAAGAAACTTGTAACGCCCCGATAATCATGCTACAGTAATCCCACGCTAATCGTGCCATGACACCTCAGTTACTGTTGCTATCCTCGCAATAATTCGAAACCGTTCGAAATTCAAATTCAAATTAATGATAACAATAAAAGTTTTCAAAAATTAAAACAAAATTGTTCGGTGGTTGCCGAATATTACAAAGGTAATTATGGTGCAACAAACACATTTTTATAAAATACCTAATGCCCTAAATTAAATAAAACAGAAAAGGAAAAAGAAATAAATATAAGAAAATACAAAACAGAAACAAAAAAAAGAAAAGAAAAGGAACCAAAGGAAAGGAGAAAGACCCCACTAACTCCCCCCGGGCTTCAGCCCATTCCCCCGCACCCGGCCGGCCCCGCACCCGGCCGGCCCAGGTGGCCCAGCTGCCACCTCCTCCCCACGCCCCCCCCACTGTTCGTCCGACCGCGCCCGCGTCGCCGACGGACCAGCTCGCTGCCCCGCGCCGCTACAGGCCCCTGGAGAGGATAAGGGCGCCGACGCCGCGCCCCCTCGGGCTCCCCTCCCCACTTGCCCCCCTGCTCTCCTCCTCGATCTCCGCCTCCGTCTCGCTCCTCAGATCCGCCCCCGTCCGAGCGCTTCCATGGCCGTGGCCGTCACGTAGCCGTGGCCACCGTCCTCCCCGCACCGCGCCAACGTGTCGCCGGTCTCCCTCGTCGCCCTCCTCGTCGTCCTCGACCGTTGGTTCGAGCTCCGCAACGTCACAGCGTCGTGGGCGAGGTCGTCTTCTTCCTCCGCCTCGCCGCCGCTCATCTCCAACTCCGGCGACGCCCTCTGCAGCTACTAAGCCGCCAAGGGCCCCCGTGTGTGCCGCTCGGTGAGCCCCCGCTCCCTCCCCTCTCTCTCTCGACGCTGTTCGCTAGTTGGACGCCCCCCCAACTTGCCCGAGCGCATCGCCCCACGCGCTCGTCGCCGGCAGCCGTCCGGTGACCATTTGGTCCCGGGCTCATGCCTATCGTGCTCAGCATCGCTGTAGGAACCAGGAGCGACCATCCGTTGGTCCTACCGTGGCCAACATAGGCGTTCCCCACCGCGGCCGAACGCCGGCGTCCGCCCCGCTCGTCGCCGGTGACGCTGCGGCCCTCCTCCGGCCACGCCACCGCCACGGTTCGATGCAGCTCCTCGCTCTCGACCGAACGCCCCCTCCCACGCGGCCTACCTTGCTCCGTAGCGCCGTTTCCGTCGAGCACCCGTACGCGCCGCCGCCTCTGCTCGTCGCCGGTGCCGATTCCGGCCAAGTCCGGCCATACCACCACCCCCACTCGACGCGGCATCGAGTGGCCGTTCGGCTGGACCAAGCTGCGCGCCGAACGGCGCCATGTAGCGAAATCCCGACGAGGCCCGGGAGCCCCCGCCGCGTTCTGACATCGCCGGCGGCCAAACGTCGGCCGCCGCCTACGTGGTTGGCCTGGGGCCACCCCAAGGCCACTGCCAGCGGGCCCTGCGGGTCCTAGTTGACTGGGTTGACCCAGTCAACTGCTGACGTGGCAGCTACGGCCACTGACATGCGGGCCCCATGTCAAAAACGAATAAAATTAAATAGATAATTTGCTAATTAATTAAATTAGTTAATTAAACACTAATCTCTCACTGACTACCGGGCCCCACCCGCTAATTAGCCTATTTAGTTAGTTTTAAAACTCTGTTAGTACCCTGTCAATGACATGTGGGTCCCACTGGACCCACCTGTCTGGTTTGACTGGTCAACCGACCAGTTGACCTGCTGACATCACTATGATGTCATGCCTGCGTCATCATTCACTGTTTTGGATAATGTTGGATTTAAATAAATAATTAAAATCAGAAATTAATAAAATCTTTAGAAAATCATATCTTTTAATCCGTAACTCGGATGAAAATACTTTGTACATGAAAGTTGCTCAGAACGACGAGACGATTCCGGATACGCAACCCGTTCGTCCGCCACACCTCGCTAACCTATCGAACTCGTAACTTTCCCCCTCCGGCTCCTCTGCCCGAAAACGCGAAACACCGGGGATACCTTCCCGGATGTTTCCCCCTTCACCGGTATCACCTCATACCGCGTTAGGGCACCCCTAGCACCGTTACTTGTCTTGTCATGCATCGTTATGCATCTGTTTGCATTGTATTCATTGTTTCTTCCCCCTCTTCTTCCGCTAGACACCGAGACCGACGCCGCTGCTACCCAGTACGACTACGGAGTTGACGACCCTTCTCTCTTGCCAGAGCAACCAGGCAAGCCCCCCTTTTGATCACCAGATATCGCCTACTCTTCTCCCTACTGCTTGCATTAGAGTAGTGTAACATGTTACTGCTTTCCGTTAATCTTATTCTGATGCATAGCCTGTCCTTGCCACTACTGTCGATACCTGTACCTGCAATCCTAATGCTTAGTATAGGATGCTAGTTTATCATCAGTGGCCGTACATTCTTGTCCGTCTGCCATGCTATATTATCGGGCCGTGATCACTCGGGAGGTGATCACGGGTATATACTATATACTTTATACAGGATACATGTGGTGACTAAAGACGGGTCGGCTTGTGGAGCACCCGCGAGTGATTCACGGATTGGGGGCTGAAAGGACCTTTGTCCCAACGGCCCTCTGTGTGGATCTTTGTGGCGAAGCGACAGGGCAGGTTGAGACCACCTAGGAGAGAGGTGGGCCTGGCCCTGGTCGGCGTTCGCGGTTATTTCAAAATAACACGCTTAACGAGATCTTGGTATTTGATCTGAGTCTGGCTACTGGCCTATACGCACTAACCATCTACGCAGGGACAGTTATGGGCACTCGACGTCGTGGTATCAGCCGAAGCCTTTGTGACGTCAGCGACTGAGTGGCACGCGCCGGATTGGATCGTAAGCCTGCTCTTGTATTAAGGGGGCTAGTTCTGCTTCCGGTCGCGTTCGCAGCGTGCAGGTGTGCAAAGGGCGATGGGCCCAGACCCCTGCGCCATAGGATTTAGACCGGCGTGCTGACCTCTATGTTGTGCCTAGGTAGGGCTGCGACGTGTTGATCTTCCGAGGCCGAGCATGACCCAGGAAAGTGTGTCCGGCCAAATGGGATCGAGCGTGTTGGGATATGTGGTGCACCCCTGCAGGGAAGTTAATCTATTCAAATAGCCGTGATCTTCGGTAACAGGATGACTTGGAGTTGTACCTTGACCTTATGACAACTAGAACTGGATACTTAATAAAACACACCCTTCCAAGTGCCAGATACAACCGGTGATCGCTCTCTCACAGGGCGACGAGGGGAGGATCATCGGTTAGGGTTATGCTATGCGATACTACTTGGAGGACTTCAGTCTACTCTCTTCTACATGCTGCAAGATGGAGGTGGCCAGAAGCGTAGTCTTCGACAGGATTAGCTATCCCCCTCTTATTCTGTCTTTCTGCAGTTCAGTCCACTGATATGGCCCTTTACACATTTACCCATGCATATGTAGTGTAGCTCCTTGCTTGTGAGTACTTTGGATGAGTACTCACGGTTGCTTTCTCCCTCTTTTCCCCCTATCCCTTCTACCTGGTTGTCGCAACCAGATGTTGGAGCCCAGGATCCAGACGCCACCGTCGACGATGACTCCTACTGCACCGGAGGTGCCTACTACTACGTGCTGCCCGCTGACGACGACCAGGAGTAGTTAGGAGGATCCCAGGCAGGAGGCCTGCGCCTCTTTCGATCTGTATCCTAGTTTATGCTAGCCTTCTTAAGGTAAACTTGTTTAATTTATGTCTGTACTCAGATATTGTTGCTTCCGCTGACTCGTCTATGATCGAGCTCTTGTATTCGAGCCTTCGAGGCCCCTGGCTTGTAATATGATGCTTGTATGACTTATTTTATTTGTAGAGTTGTGTTGTGATATCTTCCCGTGAGTCCCTGATCTTGATCGTACATGTTTGCGTGTATGATTAGTGTACGGTTGAATCGGGGGCGTCACAAGTTGGTATCAGAGCCGACTTCCTGTAGGAATCCCCCTTCCACACTCCTTGGCCGAAGTTGAGTCTAGACATTACAAAACATTTACTAACATGCTTGTGTGCCTTACGGGCCCACGTCGCCATCTGGGTGGTATTAGGATCTTTTACTCCTCGATCCTTACTCTGGGACTCTGAACTCTCTCCTACGCAGGTTAAACGATTTTACTAACTCTAACACTACGATCCCATGACCATGTTCACCCCAAAGTTGGATAAGCCCTAGTTATTCTTTAGAGTAGTATTTGAACATTATCCGCATTGTCATTTGACTCCTGTGAAAAGATCCTTGTTTTCAGATGGAACCCACGAGGCAGGTCGTGCGCCACACGACGACCATTGGTGCCTCAGGATCACCTACTATGTTGGTTGAGATGATGACCTATCTGGGTTATCGCTGGCACCCTGAGTACACCGTCTATGAGGAGTATCAGGACTTCAACCAAGAGAAGTGTCGTGCCATCATCCACCTCTACTCTCGGGAGTATGACTCCACTACTGTGTTGCACACTGCTCATGGTGTTGGAGTGACTATCGATATGGCGGTCCACGATGCTGCTTATGCTGCTCTGACACGTCTCCGTGGAGAGTATCAGGAGTTGGACACCTCCTCCTTCAGGCACATTGCTATCGCATCCGATGTTGGTGCGGAGGGATACTACACTGCTGCCTACTCCACTGTCACCCGAGAGCCCTTCTACCATCAGAACCTGGTTCTGCATGCTGATGGGCTGGATAGAGCTAACCGAGCTCTTCGCCACGAGTTGTACACCACCCATCAGCACCTGTATCATGCTCTGACGCTGTTGCACCCCTCTGCCCGCTCTGGTGATCTATCGCGTTCTGCGATCTACCCTGCCCGGACCGTGATGCCCCAGGGCGTCGGCTGGCCAGATGTGGGAGGCTACTCTCCTGCATTGGGTCCTCTCCTGCCACCTGCGCATCGGGTTCCGCACCAGAGTATCCGCGGACCCCAGGCTACTCGCGTGGAGGTCTTCCCTTCGCGTCACTACCAGCTGTCGGGCTACTTCTACCTCCGCAGTACCGCATGGGACTGACGTAGACTTGCTTATTAGTGTTAGATGCGTTCGCCGCGAGCCTGTGTGCCGCCTATGATGTCTTAGCCTATGTACTGAACACTGTGTAACGAACTCTATGCATGATCTCTTTTGTAAGATATGCCTACTACTATGTAGTATCTATCGTGCTGCTTTCGTTGTGCATGTTTCATCATGAATGATTCTTGTCTTTGCAAATTTCTCAATGCTGAACTACCACTGTTATATATAAGCAGGATGGTTAGACCAGGTGGTCGTGGTCGTGGTCGTGGTGGCAACGCCCCACCACCGCCTGAGTACATGGCTGGGATGATGCAACAGTTTGAGCTGAATCGTCAGTTCATGGAGAATATTATGGCTCAGTTTCCTCGCCCCAATATGAACCAGCAGCCAACCCAAGTGACTCTACAGGATTTCATGCGCCTCAACCCAACCGTGTACCGTAGCTCAACTCAGCCTCTGGATGCTGACGACTGGCTCCGTGACATCACCTATGAGATGGAGTCTGCTGATGTAGCCCCTGCCAGCTATGTCACCTTTGCTTCCTTCTTCCTGAAAGGACCCGCGGCTCAATGGTGGGATAGCCACAGGCGTACTCTGCCAGCTGGAACAATCATCACCTGGCCAGACTTCCAAGCTGCCTTCCGTGCTCGCTTCATTCCTCAGGGAGTCATGGACCGTAAGAAGCGTGAGTTCCGCAACCTCACCCAAGGCAACAAAACTGTGGAAGCTTACCAGCGGGAGTTTCTGGACTTGTCCCGCTATGCTGAAGAGGACATTGCAACTGATGCACGCAGACAGGAGAAGTTCCATGATGGCCTTCAAGCTGACATCAAGCTCGCACTTCTAGTGCATGACTTTGCTGATTTCGCCACTCTGGTGAACAAAGCCATCAATGTCAAAACTGGTCTGCAGGAATACCAGAGCTCTCACAGGTGCAACCATGACACGGGCTCATCTTCGGGCCCGTCTTCGCAGAAGCGCAAGATATGGATTCCCAACAGCATGTACCAGCCGAATGCACCTGCCCCAAGGCAGACCTATGCTGCACCTCGTCTGCCTGCTCCTCCAACTAGGCAGCCAAGACTTCCAGCTCCACCACCACAAGCTCCTGTTCCCACTCCCAATAATGGTCTCTGCTACAAGTGTGGTCAGCCAGGTCACCGTGCTAGGGATTGCAATCAGAACCAGAATCAACTGGCCCTCCCCACAGCTAGCCGTGGAAGCAACCAGCCTCGCAACAACAATGCCAAGTCTTATGGTCGTGTTCATGCCAACCACGTTGATCTTAATGAAGTTCTAGACCAGCCTGCTACCGTGATGGGTACACTCCTCGTAAATTCAGTACCAGCATCAGTTTTATTTGATACGGGAGCATCGCATTCATTCATATCAGCTGAGTTTGCATTCATGCATGGCATTAAATACGAAGAGATGAACACTGCGATTGTGGTACACACTCCTGTGGGCCAGTGTCAAACCTCTATGGTTAGTCATGATGTTCCCGTTGAAATTGAAGGACTGGAATTCCTTGCCTCTCCCATCGTACTGAAGTCCTGTAGCATCGACCTCATTCTGGGAATGGATTGGTTGAAAGCGCATACTGCTTCTATAGTTTGCGCCACTAAGGTCGTCCATCTTCTACACCCTACTGATGAAATAATTGCTTACCAAGCTCATCTAGTTCAGAACGCCGAGGCACGTCTTTATGCCTTGAATGCGTTGAACGCTGCACCACTCGAGGGCATTGGAAACATTCCCGTCATTCGTGAATTCCAAGATGTCTTCCTAGAAGAACTTCCAGGGATTCCCCCTGCTAGAGCTGTCAAATTCATCATCGACTTGAAACCCGGCACTACCCCTATAGCTAAACGACCCTACAAGATGCCGCCGCATGAACTCATTGAGCTTAAGGAGGAAATCGACAAATCTCTTGTCAAAGGTTTCATTTGCCCAAGTTGCTCTCCTTGGGGAGCACCTTCTCTCTTTGTTAAGAAGAAGGATGGGACAAACCGATTAGTCCAAGACTACCGTCCTATAAACCAAGCTACCATTCAGAATAAATATCCTCTTCCCCGGATCAATGATCTTTATGATCAACTGGCTGGCTCATCAGTGTTCTCCAAACTCGACTTGAGGTTGGGTTACCACCAGATCCGTGTTCATGAGGAGGACATCCCAAAAACCGCCTTCGTGACTCGGTATGGATCATACGAGTACACCGTCATGTCATTTGGCTTAACGAATGCTCCCGGCACCTTCTCTCGTCTGATGAACTATATATTCATGGATTACCTCGACAAGTTTGTCGTGGTTTATCTGGACGATATCCTTGTATTTTCCAAGAATGAAGAAGAACATGCTGCACATCTTCGTCTTGTGCTGGAAAAACTTCGAGAGCATCAACTGTATGCTAAGTATTCCAAGTGTGAATTCTGGCTCCCCGAAGTAACCTATCTTGGGCATGTCATCTCCAAGGATGGTATTGCCGTCAACCCTGAACGAGTTCAGGCTATTCTCGATTGGACTCCTCCGAAGAATGTCAAGCAAGTACGAAGTTTTCTCGGTCTCGCCAGCTATTGTCGTCGATTCGTCGAGAACTTCTCCAAGATTGCCAGGCCTCTGACTAATCTGTTGCATAAGGGTGTCAATTTCGAATGGACAAACAAGTGTCAGGAAAGTTTCCAGGCGCTCAAAGACAAGTTGACTTCTGCCCCCGTGCTTGCTCCACCTGATACTAAGAAGGACTTTGTCATTTACTGCGACGCTTCCCGTCAAGGATTAGGTTGTGTCCTAATGCAAGAGCGCAGAGTGATTGCTTATGCCTCTCGTCAACTGCGCCCTCACGAAGAAAACTACCCAGTTCACGACCTTGAGCTTGCTACTGTCATTCATGCACTGAAGCAGTGGCGACACTACCTTCTCGGTAATCGTTGCGAGATCTTCACCGATCACCAAAGTCTGAAGTATCTGTTTACTCAGCCAGATCTGAACCTCCGTCAGCAAAGATGGATGGAGACTGTTGCAGACTTTGACGTGGGTATATCATATACCCCCGGCAAGGCTAATGTAATGGCTGATGCCTTGAGCCGCAAGTCTTACTGCAACCACCTCCAGGTTCACAAAGTTCAGCCCTCGCTTGTCGAAGAATTTAGAAAGCTGAACCTCCATATTGTTCCTCCTGGAGCACTCGCTCCCCCTCCCCCGGAGTTCCGCAAGATGAATCTTCTTGTTGTTACTAAGGGTTCTCTAAATACCCTGGCTGTCGTACCAGATCTCGTAGCTGGTATAAAGACTATTCAAGGTTATGACTCTGAAGTCCATAAGATTAAACGCCATCTAGCAGAAGGAAAGCCCTCATTCTTCACTATCGCCGACGATGGCGCCTTGTATTTCAAAGGCCGCCTAGTGGTACCATGTTCGAAGAAAAACCTGGATAAGACTAAAAGGGTTATGCAAGAAGCCCATGATACGCCTCTGTCCATCCATCCTGGTAGTACAAAGATGTATCAGGATATTCGCCAAAGATTCTGGTGGTCTAATATGAAGCAGGACATTGTTCGTTATGTTGCTGAGTGTGACGTTTGTCGCTGAATCAAAGCAGAGCATCAAAGGCCTGCTGGAACTCTGCAACCTATCTCTATTCCTGAATGGAAATGGGACCATGTTGAAATGGACTTCGTCACTGGATTTCCCAAATCGCAGAAAGGTAATGATGCTATTCTTGTCGTCATTGACCGGCTTTCCAAAGTTGCCCATTTTCTGGCGGTCAAAGAGACAATCACTGCTAGTCATCTTGCTACTCTCTACATGTCCATAATTGTTTCACTTCACGGTATTCCACTGGTTATCAGTTCGGACCGTGGCAGCTTATTCACTTCAAGATTCTGGGCAAGTTTCCAAGAAGCTATGGGGACTCACTTATCTTTCAGTACTGCGTTTCATCCGCAGTCACAAGGGCAAGTTGAACGTGTCAACCAAGTTCTCGAAGATATGCTTCGAGCTTGTGTTATTTCCTTCAGCAAGAAATGGGAGGAATCTCTCCCGTATGCTGAGTTTTCTTATAATAATAGCTATCAAGCTAGTCTGAAGATGGCCCCCTTCGAAGTATTATATGGACGAAAGTGCCGAACCCCTCTGAACTGGTCAGAAACTCGGGAACATCCACTCTTCGGTCCGGATATTATCCAATAGGCCGAAGAACAAGTTCGCATTATTCGCGAGAATCTCAAGACTGCTCAGTCACGTCAGAAAATTCAGTATGACCGTCATCACCAAGACATGGTCTATCAACCTGGCGAAAAGGCTTATCTTCGAGTTACACCAATGAAGGGTGCACACCGCTTCGGGATCAAAGGAAAGCTAGCTCCCCGCTATATTGGTCCTTTAACTATTCTCGAAAGGCATGGAAAAGTAGCATATCAACTGGAACTTCCGTCAAACCTTTCTCAGGTTCACAATGTGTTCCACATGTCACAGCTCCGTCGCTGCTTCAAGGACCCAATCCGAGCAGTGGATCATGAAGTGCTCGAATTGCAACAGGGCCTCTCATATAAAGAGCATCCGGTCCGCATTCTCGACCAAGCTGAACGCCGCACACGTCAGAAGGCGATCAAGTTCCTCAAGGTCCAGTGGTCGAATCACTCTGAAGACGAAGCCACCTGGGAACGCGAGGATCGTCTTCGTGATGAATACCCCGCACTGTTTCCTTCTACCTCCTAAATCTCGGGACGAGATTTCTTGTAGTGGAGGAGATTTGTAACGCCCGGATAATCATGCTACAGTAATCCCACGCTAATCGTGCCATGACACCTCGGTTACTGTTGCTATCCTCGCAATAATTCGAAACCGTTCGAAATTCAAATTAATGATAACAATAAAAGTTTTCAAAAATTAAAACAAAATTGTTCGGTGGTTGCCGAATATTACAAAGGTAATTATGGTGCAACAAACACATTTTTATAAAATACCTAATGCCCTAAATTAAATAAAACAGAAAAGGAAAAAGAAATAAATATAAGAAAATACAAAACAGAAACAAAAAAAAAGAAAAGAAAAGGAACCAAAGGAAAGGAGAAAGACCCCACTAGCTCCCCCCTGGGCTTCAGCCCATTCCCCCGCACCCGGCCGGCCCAGGTGGCCCAGCTGCCACCTCCCCACCTCTGCCACCTCCTCCCCACGCCCCCCACTGTTCGTCCGACCGCGCCCGCGTCGCCGACGGACCAGCTCGCTGCCCCACGCCGCTACAGGCCCTTGGAGAGGATAAGGGCGCCGACGCCGCGCCCCCTCGGGCTCCCCTCCCCACTTGCCCCCCTGCTCTCCTCCTCGATCTCCGCCTCTGTCTCGCTCCTCAGATCCGCCCCCGTCCGAGCGCTTCCATGGCCGTGGCCGTCACGTAGCCGTGGCCACCGTCCTCCCTGCACCGCGCCAACGTGTCGCCGGTCTCCCTCGTCGCCCTCCTCGTCGTCCTCGACCGTTGGTTCGAGCTCCGCAACATCGCAGCGTCGTGGGCGAGGTCGTCTTCTTCCTCTGCCTCGCCGCCGCTCATCCCCAACTCCGGCGACGCCCTCTGCAGCTACTAAGCCGCCAAGGGCCACCGTGTGTGCCGCTCGGTGAGCCCCCGCTCCCTCCCCTCTCTCTCTCTCGACGCCGTTCGCTAGTTGGACGCGCCGCGCCCCCAACTTGCCCGAGCGCATCGCCGCACGCGCTCGTCGCCGGCAGCCGTCCGGTGACCATTTGGTCCCGGGCTCATGCCTATCGTGCTCAGCATCGCTGTAGGAACCCGGAGTGACCATCCGTTGGTCCTACCGTGGCCAACATAGGCGTTCCCCACCGTGGCCGAACGCCGGCGTATGCCCCGCTCGTCGCCGGTGACGCTGCGGCCCTCCTCCGGCCACGCCACCGCCACGGTTCGATGCAGCTCCTCGCTCTCGACCGAACGCCCCCTCCCACGCGGCCTACCTTGCTCCGTAGCGCCGTTTCCGTCGAGCACCCGTATGCGCCGCCGCCTCTACTCGTCACCGGTGCCGATTCAGGCCAAGTCCGGCCATACCACCACCCCCACTCGACGCGACATCGAGTGGCCGTTCGGCTGGACCAAGCTGCGCGCCGAACGACGCCGTGTAGCGAAATCCCGACGAGGCCCGGGAGCCCCCGCCGCGTTCTGACATCGCCGGCGGCCAAACGCCGGCCGCCGCCTACGTGGTTGGCCTGGGGCCACCCCAAGGCCACTGCCAGCGGGCCCTGCGGGTCCTAGTTGACTGGGTTGACCCAGTCAACTGCTGACGTGGCAGCTACGGCCACTGACATGCGGGCCCCATGTCAAAAACGAATAAAATTAAATAGATAATTTGCTAATTAATTAAATTAGTTAACTAAAACACTAATCTCTCACTGACTACCGGGCCCCACCCACTAATTAGCCTATTTAGTTAGTTTTAAAACTCTGTTAAGTACCCTGTCAATGACATGTGGGTCCCACTGGACCCACCTGTCTGGTTTGACTGGTCAACCGACCAGTTGACCTGCTGACATCACTCTGATTCATGCCTGCGTCACTTCACTGTTTTGGATAATGTTGGATTTAAATAAATAATTAAAATCAGATTAATAAAATCTTTAGAAAATCATATCTTTTAATCCGTAACTCGGTTGAAAATACTTTGTACATGAAAGTTGCTCAGAACGACGAGACAATTCCGGATACGCAACCCGTTCGTCCGCCACACCTCCCTAACCTATCGAACTCGTAACTTTCCCCCTCCGGCTCCTCTGCCCGAAAACGCGAAACACCGGGAATACCTTCCCGGATGTTTCCCCCCTTCACCGGTATCACCTCATACCGCGTTAGGGCACCCCTAGCACCGTTACTTGTCTTGTCATGCATCGTTATGCATTCTGTTTGCATTGTATTCATTGTTTCTTCCCCCCTCTTCTTCCGCTAGACACCGAGACCGACGCCGCTGCTACCCAGTACGACTACAGAGTTGACGACCCTTCTCTCTTGCCAGAGCAACCAGGCAAGCCCCCCTTTTGATCACTAGATATCGCCTACTCTTCTTCCTACTGCTTGCATTAGAGTAGTGTAACATGTTACTGCTTTCCGTTAATCCTATTCTGATGCATAGCCTGTCCTTGCCACTACTGTTGATACCTGTACCTGCAATCCTAATGCTTAGTATAGGATGCTAGTTTATCATCAGTGGCCGTACATTCTTGTCCGTCTGCCATGCTATATTATCGGGTCGTGATCACTCGGGAGGTGATCACGGGTATATACTATATACTTTATACAGGATACATGTGGTGACTAAAGACGGGTCGGCTTGTGGAGCACCCGCGAGTGATTCACGGATTGGGGGCTGAAAGGACCTTTGTCCCAACGGCCCTCTGTGTGGATCTTTGTGGCGAAGCGACAGGGCAGGTTGAGACCACCTAGGAGAGAGGTGGGCCTGCCCCTGGTCGGCGTTCGCGGTTATTTCAAAATAACACGCTTAACGAGATCTTGGTATTTGATCCGAGTCAGGCTACTGGCCTATACGCACTAGCCATCTACGCGGGGACAGTTATGGGCACTCGACGTCGTGGTATCAGCCGAAGCCTTCGTGACGTCAGCGACTGAGTGGCGCACGCCGGATTGGACCGTAAGCATGCTCTTGTATTAAGGGGGCTAGTTCTGCTTCCGGCCGCGTTCGCAACGTGCAGGTGTGCAAAGGGCGATGGGCCCAGACCCCTGCGCCATAGGATTTAGACCGGCGTGCTGACCTCTCTGTTGTGCCTAGGTAGGGCTGCGACGTGTTGATCTTCCGAGGCCGGGCATGACCCAGGAAAGTGTGTCCGGCCAAATGGGATCGAGCGTGTTGGGATATGTGGTGCACCCCTGCAGGGAAGTTAATCTATTCGAATAGCCGTGATCTTCGGTAACAGGACGACTTGGAGTTGTACCTTGACCTTATGACAACTAGAATCGGATACTTAATAAAACACACCCTTCCAAGTGCCAGATACAACCGGGGATCGCTCTCTCACAGGGCGACGAGGGGAGGATCATCGGTTAGGGTTATGCTATGCGATGCTACTTGGAGGACTTCAGTCTACTCTCTTCTACATGCTGCAAGATGGAGGTGGCCAGAAGCGTAGTCTTCGACAGGATTAGCTATCCCCCTCTTATTCTGGCTTTCTGCAGTTCAGTCCACCGATATGGCCCTTTACACATTTACCCATGCATATGTAGTGTAGCTCCTTGCTTGCGAGTACTTTGGATGAGTACTCACGGTTGCTTTCTCCCTCTTTTCCCCCTATCCCTTCTACCTGGTTGTCGCAACCAGATGTTGGAGCCCAGGATCCAGACGCCACCATCGACGATGACTCCTACTGCACCGGAGGTGCCTACTACTACGTGTTGCCCGCTGACGACGACCAGGAGTAGTTAGGAGGATCCCAGGCAGGAGGCCTGCGCCTCTTTCGATCTGTATCCCAGTTTATGCTAGCCATCTTAAGGCAAACTTGTTTAATTTATGTCTGTACTCAGATATTGTTGCTTCCGCTGACTCGTCTATGATCGAGCTCTTGTATTCGAGCCTTCGAGGCCCCTGGCTTGTAATATGATGCTTGTATGACTTATTTTATTTGTAGAGTTGTGTTGTGATATCTTCCCGTGAGTCCCTGATCTTGATCGTACACGTTTGCGTGTATGATTAGTGTACGGTTGAATCGGGGGTGTCACAAAACCCTACTTTTATAAAACGTTTAAATGCTATAAGATGAATAAAACGGTAGCGAAAACTAATATTTAAATACTTTTAAATAATAAATAACTAAAAAAACTATTTTAGTTTAGGTAGCTAGTTAATGTGGCAGTGGCATATTTGGTAAATTCAAATTAGGTGCCATCTTGGTATTTTGCTAAATCAAAAATAAAAGGAAACTAAGCTAAGAAAATAAATAAAAAAAGAGTAAAAACAGTAAAAGAAAATAAATAAAAGAAAAAGAGTAAAAACCGAAAGCAAATCAGAAGACAAAAAAAGGAGACCCCCCCTGACTGGGCTTCGGCCCACCAGGCCGCCTTGCCAGCCCAACCGACCGCGCCTCCCCACTCCCTTATCCTATCCCCACTTCCCCGAACCCTAAGCACCCTCCCCCACTCACTCCCACTCCTCCCCCCACGTTCAACTCCTCCCCCCGATTTGGATCGGGGGGCAGCGACCCCGTCACCCTCGCGACCCGCCGTCGCCGCCGCACACCGCCTCGGCTCGGCTCCGAGCCCGCCGCTCGACGCCATCGCCGGAGCCACCCCGCCGGATCGCCACCTCGCCATCCTCTTCGTCGCTGACCTCGTCACCGACCTCCTTCCCACGTGTCGCCCCCGAGTCCGCTGCCATGCCCCTCCCGCTCCCCTGTGAGCCGCCACCTTCCTCATCCTTCCTCTCCTCCTCTGTGCGCACGCATCGCCGTCACCGCGCGCCCGGCGCCCCGCTCCGTCGTTGTGACGCACACCCGCGCAGGCCCCTCTGCTCGCGCCTAGTCGCCGTGCTCGGCGTCCTACTATGCCGAAGGCCGCGCCCGCAGCCACGCGCGCCTTGCCGTTGTTGCGCTCCGCGCCTTGCCTGTGCTGGTCCGTTGCCGCGCCACTGCGCACGACCGCACCTGCCCGCGCCCTTCGCCCCGCTCCACCACGCCATCACCACGCGCCTGCCCCTGCTCGCCCGGACTCTGCCCCCGCATCTGCCGGCGCCTCCGGCTGCGCCCGGCCGCCATCGACGAACCTTGCTGCATGCTGCTATTGCCCTGCTTCGCTTGTCCGCCCACTGCCTCACGCGCCGCGCCCATCGCTCTGAGTCCGCCGCTCCGCCCGTGCCCAGCCCGCTGCTGCGACAGCTGCCTTTAGCTGTCATGCCGTTTGCCCGCGCTGCCGTGCGCCTCGCCTTTGCTCCCTGCCCCGGCGCCACCCTGACGTGGCCTCGCCACTGCCACCTCAGGCGACCGGCCTTGCCATGGTCGTGGCCCCCGCGCCCGCTGGCTGCGTCGAGCGCCGACGCCCACGCGCCCGCTCCAGCCCCATTCCGGCCTTGCCTTGTTACCGGGCAGGGTTGCGGCTTCGCCCGCACCCGCCTGCCCGTATGCCTGTTAAGGCCCCTGTGCCTATGGCAAACAGGGCCCATGCCCAGAACGAAAAAGAAAAAAGGAATTTAAAATAAAAATATTAATTAAATAATTAATTAAATTAACTTAATTAATTGTGTTTAATAAACCAAGTTAATTAACTAACCTAACTAATCTGTTAAGTTAAACTAATTAACTTGGTTAATTAGTTAATAGACAATGACGTGTGGGACCCACACGTCAGTTTGACCGGTCAACGGTCAGAGTTGACCACTGACGTCATGCTAGCATCATGCTGACATCATAATTGTATTTTCTAAATTAATTAAATCCGTTAATCCTAAAAATGATTTAAATCTTTAAAAAATTAATATAAAATAATCCGTAGCTCAGATGAAAATACCTTGTACATGAAAGTTGCTCCGAACAACGAGACGAATCCGAATACGCAGCCCGTTTGTCCGCCACACATCCCTAGCATAGCGAACACGCAATTTTCCCCCTTCGATTCACCTGTCCGAAAAGCGAAACACCGGGGATACTTTCCCGGATGTTTCCCCCCTTCACCCATCACCTTCTACTGCGTTAGGGCACACCTAGCATCGTTCATTGTCATGTCATGCATCGATATGCATATGTTTGTATTATATTCATTGTTTCTTCCCTCTCTTCTCTCCGGTAGACTACGAGACTAACGTCGCTGCTGGTACCCCGATCGACTGCGTTATTGATTACTCCTCCTTGCCAGAGCAACCAGGGAAGCCCCCCCTTGATCACCAGATATCGCCTGTTCTTCTCTCTACTGCTTGCATTAGAGTAGTGTAGCATGTTACTGCTTTCCGTTTATCCTATCCTGATGCATAGCATGTCCTTGCTACTATTGTTGTTACCTTTACTTGCAATCCTAAATGCTTAGTATAGGATGCTAGTATTTCCATTAGTGGCCCTACATTCTTGTCCATATGCCAAGCTATACTCTCGGGCCGTGATCACTTGGGAGGTGATCACGGGTATATACTATACATATTACACATAATACATGCTGTGACTAAAGTCGGCTCGGCTCGTAGAGTACCCGCAAGTGATTTTGATGTGGGGGCTGAAGGGGCAGGTGGTTCCATCCAGGTAGTGGTGGGCCTGGGTTCCCGCTGGCCCCCGGCTGTTACTTTATGACGGAGCGACAGGGCAGGTTGAGACCACCTAGGTGAGAGATCGGCCTAACCCCGGTCGGCTGATACGTCTTCGTCGTCTCTACTTTTCCAAACACTTTTGCCCTTGTTTTAGACTCTAACTTGCATGATTTGAATGGAACTAACCCGGACTGGCGATGTTTTCAGTAGAATTACCATGGTGTTATTTATGTGCAGAAACAAACGTTCTCAGAATGACGTGAAACTTCACGGAGCAACTTTTTGGAAAATATAAAAAATACCTGCAAAAGATGAAGGCCAGGGGGGCCCACCACCTCTCCACAAGGGTGGGGGGCGCGCCTGCCCCCTACCTCGTGGGCCCCCTAGTGCCTCTCCGACTCCAACTCCAACTCTATATATTGTGTTTCAGGGAGAAAAAAATCAGAGAGAAGAATTCATCGCGTTTTACGATACAGAGCCGCCGCCAAGCCCTAAAACCTCTCGGGAGGGCTGATCTGGAGTCCGTTCGGGGCTCTGGAGAGGGGAATCCGTTGCCATCATCATCATCAACCATCCTCCATCACCAATTTCATGATGCTCACCGCCGTGCGTGAGTAATTCCAGCGTAGGCTTGCTGGACGGTGATGGGTTGGATGGGATCTATCATATAATCGAGTTAGTTTTGTTAGGGTTTGATCCCTAGTATCCACTATGTTTTGAGATTGATGTTGCTATGACTTTGCTATGCTTAATGCTTGTCACTAGGGCCCGAGTGCCATGATTTCAGATCTGAACCTATTATGTTTTCATCAATATATGAGTGTTCTTGATCCTATCTTGCAAGTCTATAGTCACCTATTATGTGTTATGATCCGTTAACCCCGAAGTGACAATAATCGGGATACTTACCGGTGATGACCGTAGTTTGAGGAGTTCATGTATTCACTATGTGTTAATACTTTGTTCCGGTACTCTATTAAAAGGATGCCTTAATATCCCTTAGTTTCCGTAAGGACCCCGCTGCCACGGGAGGGTAGGACAAAAGATGGCATACAAGTTCTTTTCCATAAGCACATATGACTATATTCGAAATACATGCCTACATTATATCAATGAACTGGAGCTAGTTCTGTGTCACCCTAGGTTATGACTGTTACATGATGAACCGCATCCGACATAATTCTCTATCACCGATCCATTGCCTACGAGCTTTCCATATATTGTTTCTTCGCTTATTTACTTTCCCGTTGCTATTGCTATCATCACTACAAAATACCAAAAACATTACTTTTACTACTATTACCTTTTGCTACCGTTACCACTACTATCATATTACTTTGCTACTAAATACTTTGCTGCAGATACTAAGTTTCCAGGTATGGTTGAATTGACAACTCAGCTGCTAATACTTGAGAGTATTCTTTGGCTCCCCTTGTGTCGAATCAATAAATTTGGGTTGAATACTTTACCCTCGAAAACCGTTGCGATCCCCTATACTTGTGGGTTATCATCGGCGTCCGCAGTTACATCAATTAACACGCTTAACGAGATCTTGGTATTTGATCTGAGTCTGGCCACTGGCTTATACGCACTAACCAACTACGCGGGAACAATTATGGGCACTCGACGTCGTGGTATCAGCCGAAGCCTTCTTGACATCAGCGACTGAGCGACGCTGTGACGCCCGGATAATTAAGCTACATTAATCCTCTGCTAATGAGACCACGTCACCACTGTTACTGTTGCTAATCTCGTTTAGATTCAAAACGGTTCAAATTCAAATTTAAAACTTTAGTAAAAAATAAAACTTTTCAAATGTCGAAACTAAAATGTGCGAAGTGTGGAAAATAATCTTTGGATATTTATCATATAGAAACCACACTTTTGTAAAGTGTTTAAATGTCCCAAAATAATTAAAATGGTAGCTAAAACAATTAATTAAATACCTATTATAATTTTGAAAATGTTAAACTATTTTATTTAAGAGTGAAACTTTTTGTGGCAGAGGTATAAGTGGTAGTACTAATTTAGAAACTACTTTTGTGTTTTAACTAAACTAAAATAATGTGAAACTTAAATAAAATAAATAAAACAAAAAAGTTAAAAGCAAAAAAGAAAAGCCCCTCCCCCTTTGGGCCTTGGGCCAACTGGCCACTAGCCAGCCCACCAGCGTCGTGCCTCCCCCTCCCTATTCACAGGGGGGATCGTGGGCATGACCGATGCCTGCCACGGCACCGATCGACATCGTGGCGGCCATCCGCCGGCGAACCCCCCACCTACAAATAGGGTCGGCGCCGCTCCACTGACAAACCCTAATCCCAACTTCCCCACTTGCGCCTCCAACCCCTCGAGTTCGAGCTCGAGCCCGCCCGTGGACGCCCAGAGCCGCGTCGCCGTTGGTCCTGGCCTTCCCGTCGCCTCGTCATCCCCTACGTCCACTACGACCACAGGCTGGTGCTGGGCGTTGCTACATCGACGCCGTCGACACGTCTTCCTCCGCCACGGACACCGCACACTCGTCGCCGATTCGCTCCACCACGAGTCCCTCCAGCATCACCGAGCAGCTCCCCGTCACCGATGTGAGCAGTGCCCGTTTCCCCTTTGCGTTTTTGCTGCCCGTGGCTCGCTTCGCCGCCGCTCCCCGCGCTGCCCGCCTGCTGCGCAGCTGCTGTCGCGGCTGCACGCGCATGCTCGAACCGTAGCAGAGCCTGCCGTCGCTGCGCCTCCCTGCTCACCTATCACCGACAACCTCGCCCACCTGCATCGCGCTGTTTGCTCATCGGCGCACGCGCGCTTGCGGCCCCTGCTCGCCGCTTACGCCGCCGCGCTGCTCTGCTGTGGGCACCTTTGTGGCCCACCCGCGCCTGCCCGCCTCCTCCTGCTTGCGCCGCCCGTGCTCGTCACGCCCCGCTCACTGCTGCACCGCACACCCCTCGCGCCACCGTCTCCTAGCCCTCGCGCCCGCGGCGGCCTCGCCTGGCCGCGCCTCGGTCCCCTGCCCATGGCTCGCCACGCCTCCCCCTCGCCCCGCAGCTGCGCGCTACTGGCCGCGCCGCTCCGCCCCGCCCTGGCCACCGGCCCCTCGCGTCACCACCTGCCACCGCCGACGGCGCTCCGCCGGCGCGGCTGTCGCTCGGGTCCGCCCCGACGGGCAGCCCCGCTCCCGCAGCCCATTTAGCCCGCCCCGGGTGGCCTCATGGGCCACTGCCAAGGGGGCCCCACGCCCCTGTTTAGATAAAAAAGAAATGTTAAAAAATATTAATAAAAACAATTAATTAATTAGTTAAATGCTTAATTAACTTAATAAATTAATCTTAATTAAACTAATGAACTAGATTAGTTAATTTAATCATTAATTAGATAAATGTGTGCATGACAGGGGGACCCCACCCCCTGTTGACCAGTCACATGTTGACTGGTCAACTAGGACCCCCTGGCCCACCTATCAGCCACTGGGTGCACTTTTGTGTACCCTGTGCTGGGTGCCCCTAGCATTTTATCAATTATTTTCGAATTAAAAATAATTTCAGAATATTGTCTAAATCTTGGAAAATTCGTAGAAATTAATTTGTAACTCGGATGAAAAATTTTTATACATGAAAGTTGCTCAAAGCAATGAGACGAATTGGACTATGCTCTCCGTTCATCTGTCACATGCCCCTAGCATAGAGAACATGCACCTTTTTTCCCTCCAGTCCATCTGTCTAAAAATGCCTAACTCCGGGAAAACTTTCCGGATGTTCTCCTCCTTCACCAGTATTGTGTAGCACCGCGTTAGAACACCCCAAGCCCTGTGTGTTACCCCCGTCAAGCATCTGTGTTGCATCTGTTTGCCTTATATTTACTATTTCTTCCCCCTCTTCTCTTTGGTAGACTCTGAGACCGCTGCGGATGCACCTGTGATCGACTACATCGACAACGAACCTTCTTCCCTTTCAGCGGAGCTTCCAGGCAAGCCCCCCTTTGATCATCCCGATATCGCCCATTCCATTCTCTCATGCTTGCATTAGATTTTGCTACTGTTATTGATTGCTCCTATTCCGATGCATAGCCTGCTTTTGTACCTGCTATTGTACCTTACCTGCTTATCCTAAACTGCTTAGCATAGGTTGGTTAGTGATCCTTCAGTGACCCCCACCTTGTCCTTGTTGCCCCCGCTTCATCATCGACGACTTGATCAACATGATCAACGACCAGAGCCTGACACCTCGCATCACATCACGCCCCTATTGTTGCTCGACTCTATAGAGTTACCATCGAGTGCCGAGGGTGGAACCTGATACATCACTCCTGATGAGATCTCTATAGTGTAGCTATTCGGTCATGGTGAACGAGGGTGGTTCCTCCTTCACCATTCCCGATACGGCTCTGTAGTGCAACACATCAAGTGTGAACCTCGAGGGTGGTTCCTCATACGTTCGCCTTGATGATTACATCGAGTGGAATCCACCGAGGGTGATTCCTTGGGTTTTCCCCTTGTTGTTTGAACACACAGTTACCTTGACTTACTTGAGACATTGGTGAAAGTCGGGAGGGCCCGGAGAGCACCCGAGGAGTTACGGGGGTGGCTGGCTATTTAGCGGTATCACCCAGGAGGGGGTGATAGCTCCGGACTTGTCCTGACAGCCGTCACTTCTTTTAATAACGCACTAACAGGTTTGGGTATTTGTTCTGAGTTGGCCTTTGGCCTTTAAGCACTAACCACCACGGGAGAATAGTTATGGGCCTCGATGTTGCATTATCAGCCGAAGCTTTGTCCGACGTCTAGTTCAGCATTGTGGTCGGGCCGGATCGCGCCATCCAGGCAGAGGTGGTGCTAGAATCCCCTTGCGCACAATGACCCGGAGTGCAACGGGCGATGGGCCCAGACGCTGGAGTGCTTAGGATGTAGAACGGTGGGGACCTCTTTGCTGAGCCTAGGTAGGGCTATGGCGTGTTGATCTTCCGAGGCCGGGCATTGACCTAGAAAAGTGTGTCCGGCCAGAGTAATCAAGCGTGTTGGAAAACATGGTGCACCCCTGCAGGGAAGATATATATATTCGAATACCGTGTCTACGGTAATGGACGTTCAGACTTGTATTCTGATCTTATACAACCAGAAATGGATACTTGGTATGTGATGGATATGTGGCTCCGGGATTGCTTTCTCGCAGGGAGTCGAGGAAGGATCTCTGGGCATTAATTCTACAACATGCTTGTTAATTATAAACTGCTATTCTTTACTCTTCTGCATGCTGTAAGATGCTTGGAGCTGCTTGAAGATGCTAGTCTTCGATAGGCTAGGCCTTTCCCCCTATTCTGGCATTCTGCAGTTCAGTCCACAGACACAACCCTTCCATTTGATATCATTGCATACTTAGATTAGATCTGATGCTTGCGAGTACTTTGGATGAGTACTCATGGTTGCTTTGCTACCCCTTTCCCCCCTTCTTTCTTCTTTTCGGTTGTTGCAACTAGATGGTGGATCCTAGGAGCCGGATGCCACCCCAGTCGACTACTACTACCACCCCGAGGGTGCCTACTACTACGTGGAGCCTGCCGATGACCAAGAGTAGTTAGGAGGTCCTAGGCAGGAGGCCTTTCCTCTTTGATCATTGATGTTTGTGCTAGCCTTCTTAAGGCAAAACTTGTTTAACTTTGTCTGTACTTAGATATTGTTGCTTCCGCTGGCTCGCTTATGTATCGAGCTATGTATTCGAGCCCTCGAGGCCCCTGGCTTGTAATATGGAGCTTGTATGACTTTCTTTTGTGTTTAGAGTTGTGTTGTGATATCTTCCGTGAGTCCCTGATCTTGATCGTACACCTTTGTGTGTATGATTAGTGCACGATTGAATCGGGGGTGTCACAAGTTGGTATCAGAGCCGCCTGCCTGTAGGAACCCCCTTTCCAACTCCTTTGCCGAAGTTGAGTCTAGTCTATGAAAAACTGATTTGCTAACATGGTCGTGTGGCTTAAGGGCCCACATCGCCATTGGGAGGTATTAGGATCTTTTACTCCTTGTCTATACTCTGGGACTCTGATCTCTCTTCTACTTGGGTTAAATGAATTTACTAACTACAACATTAGGATCTCGTAATCACATTCACCCGGAGAGCTGGGTTATTTACAACTACTCCTTTGAATTGTATTTTGTGTAATACTCACATCATCATTTGACATCCTTGAACTTCCTTCGGTACATCAAATCACATAAACTCATAATACCGATCGTCACAGAACTTTAAGTGTGCGGACCCTACGGGTTCGAGAACTATGTAGACATGACCGAGACATGTCTCCGATCAATAACCAATAGCGGAACCTGGATGTTCATATTTGTTCCTACATATTCTACGAAGATCTTTATTGGTCAAACCGCATAACATACGTTGTTCCCTTTGTCATCGGTATGTTACTTGCCCGAGATTCGATCGTCGGTATCTCAATACCTAGCTTAATCTCGTTACCGACAAGTCTCTTTACTCGTTCTGTAATGCATCATCCCGCAACTAACTCATTAGTTGCATTGCTTGCAAGGCTTATAGTGATGTGCATTACCGAGAGGGCCTAGAGATACCTCTTCGACAATCGGAGTGACATATCCTCATCTCGATCTATGCCAACTCAACAAGTACCATCGGAGACACCTGCAGAGCACCTTTATAATCACCCAGTTACATTGTGACGTTTGGTAGCACACAAAGTGTTCCTCTGGTAATCGGGAGTTGCATAATCTCATAGTCATAGGAACATGTATAAGTCATGAAGAAAGCAATAGCAGTAAACTAAAACGATCAAGTGCTAAGCTAACAGAATGGGTCAAGTCAACCACATCATTCTCCTAATGATGTGATCTCGTTTATCAAATGACAAATCATGTCTATTGTTAGGAAACATAACCATCTTTGATCAACGAGCTAGTCAAGTAGAGGCATACTAGTGACACTCTGTTTGTCTATGTATTCACACATGTATTATGTTTCCAGTTAATACAATTCTGGCATGAATAATAATCATTTATCATGAAATAAGGAAATAAATAATAACTTTATTATTGCCTCTAGGGCATATTTCCTTTAGCCTCCCACTTGCACTAGAGTCAATAATCTAGATTACACAGTAATGATTCTAACACCCATGGAGCCTTGGTCAACGGGTCTGCAACATTCAGATCCGCATGTGCCTTGCATATCTCTATGTCTCCCACCTGGACTTGATCGCGAATGGAATTGAAGCGTCTCTCGATGTGTTTGGTTCTTCTGTGAAATCTGGATTCATTTGCCAAGGCAATTGCACCAGTATTATCACAAAAGATTTTCATTGGACCCGATGCACTAGATATGACACCTAGATCGGATATGAACTCCTTCATCTAGACTCCTTGATTTGCTGCTTCCGAAGCAGCTATGTACTCCGCTTCACACGTAGATCCCGCCACGATGCTTTGTTTAGAACTGCTCCAACTGACAGCTCCACCGTTCAATATAAACACGTATCCGGTTTGCGATTTAGAATCGTTCAGATCAGTGTCAAAGCTTGCATCGATGTAGCCATTTACGACGAGCTCTTTTTCACCTCCATAAATGAGAAACATATCCTTAGTCATTTTTAGGTATTTCAGGATGTTCTTAACCGTTGTCCAGTGATCCACTCCTGGATTACTTTGGTAACTCCTCGCTAAACTAATAGCAAGGCACACATCAGGTCTGGTACACAACATTGCATACCTGATAGAGCCTAGGGCTAAAGCATAGGGAACACTTTTCATTTTCTCTCTATCTTCTGCAGTGGTCGAGCATTGAGTCTTACTCAACTTCATACCTTGTAACACAGGCAAGAACCCTTTCTTAGCTTGATCCATTTTGAACTTCTTCAAAACTTTATCAAGGTATGTGCTTTGTGAAAGTCCAATTAAGCATCTTGATCTATCTCTATAGATCTTGATGCCCAATATATAAGCAGCTTCACCAAGGTCTTTCATTGAAAAACTCTTATTCAAGTATCCTTTTATGCTATCCAAAAATTCTATATCATTTCCAATCAACAATATGTCATTGATACGTCTCCGTCGTGTCTATAATTTTTGATTGTTCCATGCCAATATTCTACAACTTTCATATACTTTTGGCAATTTTTTATACTATTTTTGAGACTAACATATTGATCCAGTGCCCAGTTCCTGTTTGTTGCATGTTTCTTGTTTCCCAGAATATCCATATCAAACGGAGTCCAAACGGGATAAAAACTGATGGAGATTTTTTTGGAATATATATATATGATTTCTGGGAAGAAAATCCACGCGAGACGACGCCCGAGGGGGCCACGAGGCAGGGGGGCGCGCCCCTAACCCTCGTGGACACCCCGTAAGGCGGTTGATGCCCTTCTTTTGCCGCAAGTATGCTAATATCCGGATAGAGATCGTGTTAAAATTTCAGCCCAATCGGAGTAACGGATCTCCCTGAATATAAGAATCGGTGAAAGGGAAGAAACCGGGAACGCAAAAACAGAGAGAGATAGAGAGACAGATCCAATCTCGGAGGGGCTCTCACCCCTCCCACGCCATGGAGGCCAAGAACCAGAGGGTAAACCCTTCTCCCATCTAGGGAGGAGGTCAAGGAAGAAGAAGACGAAGGGGCCCCCTCTCCCCTTCTCTTCCGGTGGCGCCGGAACACTGCCGTGGCCATCATCATCACCGCAATCTTCACCAACAACTTCACCGCCATCATCACCAACTCTTCCCTCTTCTATGCAGCGGTGTAACCTCTCTTTTACCCGCTGTAATCTCTACTTAAACATGGTGCTCAACGCTATATATTATTTCCCAATGATGTATGGCTATCCTATGATGTTTGAGTAGATCCGTTTTGTCCTATGGGCTATTTGATGATCAAGATTGGTTTGAGTTGCATATTTTATTATTGGTGCTGTCCTATGGTGCTCTCCGTGTCGCCCAAGCGCGAGGGATCCCCGCTGTAGGGTGTTGCAATACGTTCATAATTCGCTTATAGTGGGTTGCATGAGTGACTGAAACACAAACCCGAGTAAGGGGGTTGTTGCGTATGGGATAAAGAGGACTTGATGCTTTAATGCTAGGGTTGGGTTTTACCTTAATGATCTTTAGTAGTTGCGGATGCTTGCTAGAGTTCCAATCATAAGTGAATATGATCCAAGTAGAGAAAGTATGTTAGCTTATGCCTCTCCCTCATATAAAATTGCAATAATGATTACCAGTCTAGTTATCGATTGCCTAGGGACAAATAAATTTCTCGTAACAAAAAGATCTTTAGTAAAACTAACTTAGTTGTGTCTTTACCTAAACAGCCCCTACTTTTTATTTACGCAATCTTTATTATCTTGCAAACCTACCCAACAACACCTACAAAGTACTTCTAGTTTCATACTTGTTCTAGGTAAAGCGAACGTCAAGCGTGCGTAGAGTTGTATCGGTGGTTGATAGAACTTGAGGGAATATTTGTTCTACCTTTAGCTCCTCGTTGGGTTCGACACTCTCACTTATCGAAAACTGTTGCGATCCCTATACTTGTGGGTTATCAAGACCTTTTTCTGGCGCCGTTTGTAACGCCCTCGATGCGGCTATATCTCCCACGTGTCGAAGCACGACTTAGAGGCATAACCGCATTGAAAGCAATGTCGCAAGTGAGGTAATCTTCACACAACCCATGTAATTCATAAGGGAAAGAGATACATAGTTGGCTTACAATCGACACTTCACACAATACATGAATATACCATTACAACATCCAGATACAATCAAGGTCCGTCTATGGAACCAGAATAAAAGAAGACTACCCCAAATGCTACACAGATCCCCGATCGTCCCAACTAGGCTCCACTACTGATCAACTAGAAATGAAACAACATAACAAACACGGTCTTCAACAAGCTCCTCCTTGAGCTCGATTGCGTCACCTGCACGGTCTCGTCGGCACCTGCAAGCTGGTTTTGGAAGTAGTTGTGAGTCACGAGGACTAAACAATCTCACACCCTCGCGATCAAGACTATTTAAGCTTATGGGTAAGGTAAAGGTATGAGGTGGAGCTGCAGCAAGCGACTAGCATATTTGGTGGCTAACATATACGCAAAAGAGAGCGATAAGAGAAGGCAAAGGCACGGTCAAGACCTATGATCAAGAAGTGATCCTAGAACAACCTATGTCAAGCATTACTCCAACACCGTGTTCACTTCCCGGACTCCGCCGAGAAGAGACCATCACGGTTACACATGTGGTTGGTGCGTTTTAATCAAGATCAACTTCAGGTTTTCTACAACCAGACATTAACAAATTCCCATCTGCCCATAACCCCGGGCACGGCTTTCGAAAGTTCAAAACCCTGCAGGGGTGTCCCAACTTAGCCCATCACAAGCTCTCACGGTCAACGAAGGATATTCCTTCTCCCAAGACAATCCGATCAGGCTCGGCATCCCGATTACAAGACATCCTCGACAATGGTAAAACAATTCCAGCAAGACCACCCGCTTTGCTGACAAATCCCGATAGGAGCTGCACATATCTCGTTCTCAGGGCACACCGGATAAGCTAAGCGTACGGGAGCCAACGTAACCCAAGTTACCAAGGGACGGCCCCGCACGGTGCTCTGGGTTGGACCAACACTTAGAGAAGCACTGGCCCGGGGGGGGGGAGGTTAATATAAAGATGACCCTTGGGCTGGCCGACCCAAGGGAAAAAGAGGCTAGGTGGCGAATGGTAAAACCAATGTTGAGCCTTGCTGGAGGAGTTTTATTCAAGGCGAACTATCAAGGGGTTCCCATTATAACCCAACCGTGTAAGGAACGCAAAATCCGGGAACATAATACCGATATGACGGAAACTAGGGCGGCAAGAGTGGAACAAAACACCAGGCATAAGGCCGAGCCTTCCACCCTTTACCAAGTATATAGATGCATTAATATAATAAGAGATATTGTGATATCCCAACAAAAATATCCATGTTCCAACAAGGAACAAACTCCAATCTTCACCTGCAACTAACAACGCTATAAGAGGGGCTGAGCAAAGTGGTAACATAGCCAAACAACGGTTTGCTAGGACAAGGTGGGTTAGAGGCTTGGCTTAACAATATGGGAGGCATGATAAGCAAGTGGTAGGTATCGCAGCATAGGCATAGCAAAAGAGCGAGCATCTAGCAAGCAAAGATAGAAGTGATTTCGAGGGTATGGTCATCTTGCCTGAGATCTTGCAAGGAAGAAGAACGAGTCCATGAAGAAGACAAATGGACGTAGCCAACGGATCCTCACAAACGCAACGTTATCGGATTACCGAGAAGAAGTACACCGGAAAGAAAGCAAACAACATAGTAAACAAACATACATAAGCATGTCACGATGCACAAACAAGTAAGATGCATGTCCGGTTTAATGAGGCATGGCATGGCAAAGTGCACAAACAACCCTACAAATTAAGTGGAGCTCAATATGCAACTCCGTTGCATATTGACGAAACACCACGTGACTTATTTAGTTCGATCTTGTTTATGTACCCAATAATATTAAATGTTGTTAAACACAGCAAGAGGGTGAAGCAAATGAAAACTACCTATCTAGCCAAGTTTAAAAGAGGCTGGAACAACAAACAACAAGTCCAGAAACTCCTCATGTGCATATTTTAGGTTTTGGTACTGTTCTGCCCTAAACACAATTTTAGAGTTGTTAAACATGCAAAGCAATGCAATCATGTTAAACTAGGCATTTTCTACCCCATTTACATGTAAAGTTTATTAAATTTGGAGTTACGGTTATTAAGTTATGAATTAAAGCATTTTAACATGACATTTAAGCAAATTAAAGCAAACAACATTTTTAACATTTCAAACATGGATGAAAGTGGCATATTATGAAACTAGGTGAAATTCTAGTCATTTTACATATATAACATGTTTTATTTGGATGCATGGACATTTAGTTATGAGCATTTTAATATGATGGCATTTGCTGTAAATATGCATGCACTAGAAAAATGATAAATTCACAGAACGAAAAAAAACATCTATGGGCCGAAACACATCAGGCTGGCCCAACAGGAGGGAAAGAAAAAAAAGGAGGGGCGCGGGGTGCCCTCACCATGGGCTTCAGCCCGGGAGTTAAAGGGGAGGCCACTGGGCCGGAGCAGAGGTGGCCCAGGCGCGGTGTGGCTGCGGTCAACGCAGAACAAGCGGGCGAGTGCGAGGTTCAGAGCGGCGGCGCTGACTACGTGTGCTCTTCTCCTGCTCGATGCAGGAGCAGGGGAGGCCGGCGATGGCGTGAAGACCGGCGAGGGCTCCGGCGAGGCAGGTCTGGCTGGGCCGCTGGTCTCCCGGACGACGGCTCTGGCCGCGAACGGGCTTGGACGGCAGCTTCAGGCGACACAGGGGCACAACAACCTAAAGAAGACGGCATCGATGGCAGGGGACGGAGGCTGCAGGCGCGGGGTTCCTGGTGAAGCGGTCGCCGGTGAGAGGCTGGCGCCTTGCGGGCTCGCCGTGGCTCGGGCGATGTGTGTTGGAGGCTGCCCGGTGCAGAGGATGTCACAGGCAAGGCGGGGGAAGACGACGGCTATCCATGGCTGCTCCTGCTGCTGCTAAGAGGAGGCAAGGCTGCGCGACGATGACGTGGAGGCGAGGGAGCTCGACGAGGTCGAGGTCCAGAGCAGGACGCCGGGGTGGCTCAGCGCGGTGCAGCTCGCGCACGAGGAGAAGCAGAGGAGGCCCGACGAGATGGCCGTGAAGGTCGAAGCAGGGGCGAGGTCGAGCTCGGGGACGAGCCCCTACCGCTCGGGGCGGCGCGAAGCAGAGGAGGCTCGAGACGGCGGCGCTTGCGGGTAAGGGCGCGGAGGAAGGCAGGCTTGGCATGCTGCTGCTGCTCCGACGAGGCAACCGGAGGCGATGGTGGTCGGTGAGGCCCTCAGGCACGAGGTCCTTGGCGGCGGTGAACTTGATGTGCGGCTCCTGGACCCGGGCACGAGCGAAGCTGGCGATGCGACGAAGGAGGCAGCGAAGACGGGCCCGGGCATGGGATGGCACCAGGAGACCAGGACGGGGCACCGCCGACGGCGAGGATCCATGGAGGCAGAGCGTCTTTCAGCGGCCATGGGGGTCTCCCTGTCCAGCGAGCAAGGAGAGAGAGACATGAGCACGAGAGGGAGGAAGGGATGGAGGGGAGAGAAAGGGAAGAGATAAAGGAGGGGCGGCGCTCATCTGTAGGTTGTTACTGCCAGCGACGGCCGGACCTGGGGGTCAAAGTGGCGGAGCAAGGTAGCGGTGCTGCATCTCTGGTTGGCTCGGGTGATGGACAGTGGAGGAGGGAGCAGGAGGCATGCGCTGGTAGGAGGAAGCGGTTGGACGGCGGCGCAAATCAAGGAAGGAGGGGATCTGGGAGGATCCCAAGGTGAGTGGGTGGCGGCGGCGCGATGGGACAAGGGGGAGGATTTTTAGGGTTAGGCTAGAGTTGATCTATATATAGCAAAAGGCTAAGTTTGGGGGCATTTGGACCCTCCGATCTTAATCGGACGGTCTCGGATAAACAGGCTAGGGAGATCAAATAAGAAAATGGGGACGTTTGGGGATGATCCGGATCCAACGATGACGAATGCCCGGGTCGGGTCCGGGACAGTTTCGGACGTGCACGTGAGGGGTTCGATGCACTGTGCAGAGAGGGTTTCGGGGCCTGGCGGTTGGTAGTGGACTGTGTAGATGGTCTAGGAAGGAAAAAGGGGGAAAGCCCGACAACAGTTTTCGGAGACCGAAAACGTCCGACGATAGACCGGCTATAGTGTCGCTATAGATATCCGTTGGGGCAACAAACGAACTCCGAATGCGATGAAACTTGACAGGCGGTCTATCTACACAATAATAAGACCACAAGCCAACTTTCAACCCAATCCGAGAACATTTTCCGGCCACTTATAAAATACTATTTCGGACATGTCGCGGGCGCGTGCAAGTGTGGCTGGGCTCAGAACGGACAACGGAAGGAGCGAGGAGACCGGGACGGATGCAAGTTTTGAAAACATGATGATGCAATGCACATGATGACATGGCAAGAAGCAACACGCAAGCGAATGACATGGCAACGACGGCGAATAACTGGAAGACAGCTGGCGCAATGGTGTCGGGGCGTCACAACACTCCACCACTACGAGAGGATCTCATCCCGAGATCTAGGATGGCACCGGAGAGAAACAGAAGAGGAAGGGGAAGAGGTAAAACTAAGTTGCTTCTTTGACAAACAAGTGAAACCAAAGAACCTTAAGAGGTTGAATAAATTGAAAGAAAGAAAGAAAACAACAAAGATGAAGGAGGTTGAAAACACTCCGTTAGAAAAGAAGAACAAGGAACATTACAGGAAACTGTAGGTAGAAAGACATAAGAAAAAGGTTGCAATGGACAAGAAGTACATGCAAGCACTCCGGTAGAAAAGAGATGTACAAGGGATGATAAGGATCAATTACGACAACACTCCGGTTAACACAAGATAGAGAAGGAATAAGAATTATATAATTAGGACAACACTCCGACTGTAGATGGAAGGAAAAACTTGACAAGATGAGAGGGCTCGAATGAAAACATGACACTCCGGTTGATTGGGTAAGCAAAGGAAAGAACATGATCTTCACAATACGAGATGATGAGTGAAGAGAGCATCATCACAATGCCTCTAGAAGAAATGAAAGAATGCAATGAAAAGAACGGAGAAGAAAACAACATGTTCTACCTCAAATGAATTTGAGAGAGCATCCTTGAAAAGAAGGATTTAACGGAGTTGTTGGGAAATCAACAACGAGAAGAACATGCTTATTGAGGGATTATGGAAAACATCTCGAGAACTTGAGGTGAAAACCTGCCATAAATGGAAACAAGATTGGATTGATATGAACAAGGAGACAAGAACTTATTTCACTGGGAGGATAAATGAAGAGCTTGGGTCATTTATAAGCACCATAATTAGCAACATTCCCAATGGAGGGCTTTCGGTGAAATATAAACCAAGATAACTCCAATGACGAGATTGATGGATTTAAAATATCTCAATCTTGTGAATGAAGAATGATATATTACCACCTCAAAGATAAGGGAGAACAATTGCACTCCGGATTGCAAGATGAAGAATGCTTGAACTCCTCTGAAAAGAATCTCGATGAGCACTTCGAGAAGGAATTAAATCATTGGTGAACCATCATGTAGAACCTCCATGAAAAACTACGGTAACAAAAGGATGATCAAACGAAAGAAAAGAGAAGTTGAAAAACACAAAGTGAAGCCTTATAATGATTTAGATGGATCTCCATGGTGATATAATTGCGGGAGCTTGGAACTCTGGGAAAGAAGGATGAGCACTTGAAACCAAGAATTTAATCATCGTGAACAAACTCCGGAAGAAGGGATTAACATATGGATGAAACAAGAATAAGAATTACATTATGCGTACCCTTCACCAATTAAATTGATGGCAAGCAATGGATTTGGCATACTACTTATTCTCGTAGAAAAGATTAAGATAGATATAGCGTAAACTTGAGAAGGTCTTCAACGAACCACCGGAAGGGTTGAAACAATGGATAAATTGATATGATAAAGAAGGAACAGAAAACTCTTGAACGAACCACCATAAGAATTGAAAAATAACGAAGTAAAGGGATGAATCACCGGTAAGAATTAGCAAATGACCGAAAATACATGAGAGAGTTTAGATACAAGAGAACGAAGAGAACAACAAAAAAACTGATTAGAGAATACTTGAGCGAAGCACCGGTCAGATTTAGAGAACGAGAGCTGAATGCTGAGAATGAATAACCCAAAATGATGGCCTTCGGACAATCGAACTGAAAAGACTCTTTGAATTGCTCCGGATGGGTGAAAAGAATTGACACAATTGAAACAATTATGAGAGAATGGCAACAAGCTAGCACCCTTAATCTTGAAGCGAAAGGAGCAAGATATGGAAGAAAACTCTTCTTCGATCTTCAAAATCCTAGAATGACGATGAGAAACACCACCATGAATTATTGAGACAATCCGGTATGAAAATTATAAAGGTTGAACCAACGATGAAGGAATTTGACAGATCTTGGAGAAATACATATGACTGATGATGAATCATTCTTACGTCAAACATTGAAAAGAATTTGAGAAATAACTCTGGAAGAAAATTAGAAGAGTCAGGTAAGATCCTGGAAAAAGACCTGTGGGTTAGGGCCCACTTAAAAGAAACACCGTTGTATGATTTAAAAGATAGATTGCGTCGGTTGAATTAAATGGATTGAATGAGATAACATCCTCGAAAGATCTCGAATGACTGCAGAGTGGAAACATGAATCTTCTGAGCTATCTTGAGCACTCCGGAACAATTGAATAGCAAGCGAGGAATGATTAAGAATTTCACCGGCATGAGAAAGCATTTGAAATGAGGAAAAAAGATATGATCAACAAAACTTGAATTGAATCCACCAAAGAAGAAAATGAGTGACGAGTGACGAATTTGAAGCTCCGTTAGAATCTTCCTGATAATCATCGGATAAGAATATTGAAAGAAAAGAAAGAAGAGACTACGCATCAATAAGATGGATGCTTGATTAAGATATATGAGTCCTTGAAGAAAAAGGGTGGGAGGGTGGGAAAAACAAAAGCAACTTGGAACGGATGAAGCAAACACCGTTGAGAAGAACTGATAATTGATCTTGCGGATGTTGAAATGAATGGATCCACTTGAAGAGGAACACGTCGGTTGAAAAAGATTGGCATGACAATCTCGATTATCATGAAGGATTGGTATTCCCATAGGAACATGATAACACCGCTTCGGAAAGGTATGGAATCAACATTTGACTTCGAAGCAACTCGAATACCACAACAAAGAACAAAACAAAGGATTGGCTTGCAAAATAAGCCGGAACAAACATATGATAGAGATTTCGTCTGAAGTTTTCATGGTGGGGCCTACACGGGCTCGATTGTACAACACCATCATGTACAAGGCAGTGCACATGACATACGAAGCGTCCCCGAGTCGGCAAAGCCAAGGACTCTTTCAGACACAACGAGACCACTGTAAAACCAACCGTGGATAGGCGGACCACTAGACATCGAACCCCAATTCCATATCATACATCTGTCGGAAAGATATCCTAGTAGCTACTTGAATTCCCACTTATAAACTCCCGAAACTTTCCGGTTATGCAATCAGGTGTTGGGGATACAGGGGAAGCATAATATATCACCCAAAACTAACAAATCCTACATCCAGCTGTATCCATCCTTCAACACATAACCAAGAAACCTTCGGAAATCATTTACCTCAACCTTTGAAAGGCATCCGTTATATGAGTTATGGCAATACTCCCGAACTCCCGCCCTAGTACTGGGTGGCGTCGAGATTATCTCACCAACAACTGCATAAAAGAGATTTTCGATGTCGGCGAACTCAGGTATTCCAGAACTCCAACGATAAAATTGGACGACAACACCTCGGAGCTCAACTCCCCGGGACACTTCCACAACCCCTAAATGTCAGGAGGCACCAAGAACAATGTTCTTGTCACAAAACCATCGGAACGATTCCAAGATACCCGCATGATTCTAAAATTTTTTTTAGTGAAAATTTGAGAAGAGAATAGTCAAAACTCTACGTCAGGATGCCTCACCAGAGCGACGAAGGGACTGAGGAGTAAAAGAAGTCCTACTCTCCGATATATATAATCCTAAATGACTCAAAACATTTTTCTAGACTCAACAACGCCAGCGATTCGATCAAGCAGGGGGCTCCTAAGTCGGGGAAGGCTCTGATTACCAACTTGTAAGGCCCTCGATGCGGCTATATCTCCCACGTGTTGAAGCACCACTTAGAGGCATAACCGCATTGAAAGCAATGTCGCAAGTGAGGTAATCTTCACACAACCCATGTAATACATAAGGTAAAGAGATACATAGTTGGCTTACAATCGCCACTTCACACAATACATGAATATACCATTACAACATCCAGATACAATGAAGGTCCGACTACGGAACCAGAATAAAAGAAGACTACCCCAAATGCTACACAGATCCCCGATCGTCCCAACTGGGCTCCACTACTGATCAACTGGAAACGGAACAACATAACGAACATGGTCTTCAACAAGCTCCTCCTTGAGCTCGATTGCGTCACCTGCACGGTCTCGTCGACACCTGCAAGCTGGTTTTGGAAGTATCTGTGAGTCATGGGGACTCAACAATCTCACACCCTTGCGAGCAAGACTATTTAAGCTTATGGGTAAGGTAAAGGTATGAGGTGGAGCTACAGCAAGCGACTAGCATATTTGGTGGCTAACATATACGCAAAAGAGAGCGAGAAGAGAAGGCAAAGGCACGGTCGAGAACTATGATCAAGAAGTGATCCTAGAACAACCTACGTCAAGCATTACTCCAACACCGTGTTCACTTCCCGGACTCTGCCGAGAAGAGACCATCACGGTTACACACGCGGTTGGTGAGTTTTAATGAAGATCAACTTCAGGTTTACTACAACCGAACATTAACAAATTCCCATCTGCTCATAACCGCGGGCACGGCTTTTGAAAGTTCAAAACCCTGTAGGGGTGTCCCAACTTAGCCCATCACAAGCTCTCACGGTCAACGAAGGATATTCCTTCTCCCAAGACAATCCGATCAGGCTCGGCATCCTGGTCACAAGACATCCTCGACAATGGTAAAACAAGTCCAGCAAGACCACCCGCTTTGCCGACAAATCCCGATAGGAGCTGCACATATCTCGTTCTCAGGGCACACCGGATAAGCTAAGCGTATGGGAGCCAACGTAACCCAAGTTGCCAAGGGACGGCCCCGCACGGTGCTCTGGGTTGGACCAACACTTAGAGAAGCACTGGCCCGGGGGGAAGGTTAAAATAAAGATGACCCTTGGGCTGGCCGACCCAAGGGAAAAAGAGGCTAGGTGGCGAATGGTAAAACCAATGTTGGGCCTTGCTGGAGGAGTTTTATTCAAGGCGAACTGTCTAGGGGTTCCCATTATAACCCAACCGTGTAAGGAACACAAAATCCGGGAACATAATACCGATATGACGGAAACTAGGGCGGCAAGAGTGGAACAAAACACCAGGCATAAGGCCGAGCCTTCCACCCTTTACCAAGTATATAGATGCATTAATATAATAAGAGATATTGTGATATCCCAACAAAAATATCCATGTTCCAACAAGGAACAAACTCCAATCTTCACCTGCAACTAACAACGCTATAAGAGGGGCTGAGCAAAGCGATAACATAGCCAAACAACGGTTTGCTAGGACAAGGTGGGTTAGAGGCTTGGCTTAACAATATGGGAGGCATGATAAGCAAGTGGTAGGTATCGCAGCATAGGCATAGCAAAAGAGCGAGCATCTAGCAAGCAAATATAGAAGTGATTTCGAGGGTATGGTCATCTTGCCTGAGATCTTGCAAGGAAGAAGAACGAGTCCATGAAGAAGACAAACGGACGTAGCCAACAGATCCTCAAATACGCAACGTTACCGGATTACCGAGAAGAAGTACACCGGAAAGAAAGCAAACAACATAGTAAACAAACATCACATAAGCATGGCACGATGCGCAAGCAAGTATGATGCATGTCCGGTTTAATGAGGCATGACATGGCAAAGTGCACAAACAACCCTACAAATTAAGTGGAGCTCAATATGCAACTCCGTTGCATATTGACGAAACACCACGTGACTTATTTAGTTCGATCTTGTTTATGTACCCAACAATATTAAATGTTGTTAAACATGGCAAGAGGGTGAAGCAAATGAAAACTACATATCTAGCCAAGTTTAAAAGAGGCCGGAACAACAAACAACAAGTCCGGAAACTCCTCATGTGCATATTTTAGGTTTTGGTACTTTTATGACCTAAACACAATTTTAGAGTTGTTAAACATGCAAAGCAATGCCACCATGTTAAACTAGGCATTTTTCTACCCCATTTACATGTAAAGTTTATTAAATTTGGAGTTACGGTTATTAAGTTATGAATTAAAGCATTTTAACATGGCATTTAAGCAAATTAAAGCAAACAACATTTTTAACATTTCAAACATGGATGAAAGTGGCATATTATGAAACTAGGTGAAATTCTAGTCATTTTACATATATAACATGTTTTATTTGGATGCATGGACATTTAGTTATGAGCATTTTAATATGATGGCATTTGTTGTAAATATGCATGCACTGGAAAAATGATAAATTCGCAGAACGAAAAAAATGTCTATGGGCCGAAACACAGCAGGCTGGCCCAACAGGAGGGAAATAAAAAAAGGAGGGGCGCGGGGTGCCCTCACCATGGGGCCCGGGAGTTGAAGGGGAGGCCGCTGGGCCGGAGCAGAGGTGGCCCAGGCACGGTGTGGCTGCGGTTAACGCGGAACGAGCGGGCGAGCGCGAGGTTCAGAGCGGCGGCGCTGACTGCGTGTGCTCTTCTCCTGCTCGATGCAGGAGCAGGGGAGGCCGACGATGGCGCGAAGACCGGCGAGGGCTCCGGTGAGGCAGGTCTCGCAGGGCCGCTAGTCTCCCGGACGACGGCTCTGGCCGAGAACGGGCTTGGACGGCAGCTTCAGGCGACGCAGTGGCACAACAACCTAAAGAAGACGACGTCGATGGCAGGGGACGAAGGCTGCAGGCGCGGGGTTCCTGGTGAAGCGGTCGCCGGCAAGAGGCTGGCGCCTTGCGGGCTCGCCATGGCTCGGGCGATGTGTGTTGGAGTCTGCCCGGTGCAGAGGACGTCACAGGCGAGGCGGGGGAAGACGACGGCTATCCATGGCTGCTCCTGCTGCTGCTGAGAGGAGGCAAGGCTGCACGACGATGAAGTGAAGGCGAGGGAGCTCGACGAGGTCGAGGTCCAGAGCAGGACACCGGGGTGGCTCAGCGCGGTGCAGCTCGCGCACGAGGAGAAGTAGAGGAGGCCCGACGAGATGGCCGTGGAGGTCGAAGCAGGGGCGAGGTCGAGCTCGGGGACGAGCCCCTACTGCTCGGGGAGGCACGAAGCAGAGGAGGCTTGAGACGGCGGCGCTCGCGGGCGAGGGCGTGGAGGAAGGCAGGCTTGGCATGCTGCTGCTTCTCCAATGAGGCAACCGGAGGCGATGGTGGTCGGTGAGGCCCTCGGGCACGAGGTCCTTGGCGGCGGCGAACTTGACGTGCGGCTCCTGGACCCGGGCGCGAGCGAGGCTGGAGATGCGACGAAGGAGGCAGCAAAGACGGGCCCGGGCGTGGGATGGCACTAGGAGACCAGGACGGGGCACCGGCGACGGCGAGGATCCATGGAGGCAGAGCTTCTTTCAGCGGCCATGGGGGTCTCCCTGTCCAGCGAGCAAGGAGAGAGACATGAGCACGAGAGGGAGAAAGGGATGGAGGGGAGAGAAAGGGAAGAGATAGAGGAGGGGCGGCGCTCATCTGTAGGTCGTTACTGCCGGCGACGGCCGGACCTGGGGGTCAAGGTGGCGGAGCAAGGCGGCGGTGCTGCATCTCTGGTTGGCTCGGGCGATGGATAGTGGAGGAGGGACCAGGAGGCATGCGCTGGTAGGAGGAAGCGGTTGGACGGCGGCGCAAATCGAGGGAGGAGGGGATCTGGGAGGATCCCAAGGGAGAGGGTGAGTGGGTGGCGGCGACGCGATGGGACAAGGGGGAGTATTTTTAGGGTTAGGCTAGAGTTGATCTATATATAGCAAAAGGCTAAGTTTAGGGGCATCTGGACCCTCCGATCTTAATCGGACGGTCTCGGATAAATAGGCTAGGGAGATCAAATAAGAAAACGGAGACGTTTGGGGATGATCCGGATCCAACGGTGACGAATGCCCGGGTCGGGTCCGGGACAGTTTCGGACGCGCACGTGAGGGGTTCGATGCACTGTGCAGAGAGGGTTTCGGGGCCTGGCGGTTGGTAGTGGACTGTGTAGATGGTCTAGGAAGGAAAAAGGGGGAAAGCCCGGCAATAGTTTTCGGAGACCGAAAACGTCCGACGATAGACTGGCTATAGCGCCGCTATAGATATCCGTTGGGGCAACAAACAAACTCCGAATGCGATGAAACTTGACAGGCGGTCTATCTACTCTATAATAAGACCACACGCCAACTTTCAACCCAATCCGAGAACATTTTCCGGCCACTTATAAAATACTATTTCGGACATGTCGCAGGCGCGTGCAAGTGTGGCTGGGCTCAGAACGGACAACGGAAGGAATGAGGAGACCGGGATGGATGCAAGTTTTGAAAACATGATGATGCAATGCACATGATGACATGGCAAGAAGCAGCACGCAAGCGAATGACATGGCTACGACGGCGAATAACTGGAAGACACCTGGCGCAACGGTCTCGGGGCATCACACCGTTGCCGTGGAGCAATAGCGTGGGGTGAATATTCTCGTGTGTGCTTATTTGCTTTATCACTAAGTAATTTTTATTTGCTGTTCTTAGTTGTTATTTATCCTTAGTTATGGATATGGAACACGAAATACCAAAAAAATTAGGTGTACTTTCTGCTCATGGAGATGGGGAACCTCCTAAAACCCTCAATGTTGGTTATGTGGAAGATATTATGTACTGCTTTAATAATCTTGAGAATACCCCATTCAATTATGTAATGGGAGTAACGTTGGATCAACGTGAATACTTTAGGGATTACCGCTTGACACAAAAGGGAAACTATTATGGGATCAAATTCATATATTGAACTGGTATGCTAGGCAACTGTGCTTGAGATATGATTATACTTATTGCTCTAGGGTGAAGGCTCCACACCTTCCCTTTTCATGTGAATTTAATGATAATAAAACCTTAGCTTCTTATGCTAATGGTATATATGATTACTATGATGTGGAACAAATAGAAGAATTTGTTGCTTTTATGGGTGCTTATGAAATTGAATCTATGTTTAAAGAATTTGAAGATTTTGATGATTCGGTTTATAGACCTGAAAATTTAGCTATCCTCAAATATTGCTATGAGAATTATGAATATAATTCCGATATTAATGCACTTATTGAGAAAGTCTCCGTTGTCCAAGAAGAGACTAATATTTTGCAGGAATCTATGGAAGAAGAAGTTGATGAAACTGTGAGCTCATTGGATGAAAAAGATGAGGAGGAGAGCGAAGAATAAAAGGAGGAAGAGCGGATTGATCACCCGTGACCACCTTCTAATGAGAGTAACTCTTCAACTCATACATTGTTTAATTTCCCTTCGTGCTTACCGAAGGATGAGTCCTATGATAATTGCTATGATCTCGTTGATTCTTTTGAAATATCCCTTTTTGATGATGCTTGCTATGCTTGTGGCCAAGATGCCAATATGAATTACGCTTATGGAGATGAACTTGCTATAGTTCCTTATGTTAAACATGAAATTGTTGCTATTGCACCCATGCATGATAGCCCTATTATCTTTTTGAATTCTCCCGACTACACTATTTCGGAGAAGTTTGCACTTATTAAGGATAACATTGATGGGTTGCGTTTTACTATTACACATGATGATTTTGATAGATATAATATGCATGTGCTTGCTGCTCCTACTTGCAGTTATTATGAGAGAGGAACTATATCTCCACCTCTCTATGTTTCCCACGTGATAAAATTGCAAGAAAATGTTTATACTATGCATTGGCCTTTACTTTGTGTGCATGAATTGTTCTTTTATGACATGCCGATGCATAGGAAGAGAGTTAGACTTCGTTGTTGCATGATATATGTTACTTTGTGCTCACTACTAAATTACAAATCATTGTTAATTAAAATTGGCTTTGATATACCTTGGGATCCGGGTGGATTCACTACTTGAGCACTATATGCCTAGCTTAATGGCTTTAAAGAAAGCGCTGCCAGGGAGACAACCCGGAAGTTTTGGAGAGTCATTTATTTCTGTTGAGTGCTTTTATATAGTTTAAGAACAACAAAAATAAAGAGGGGAACCCAAAACTTTTTCAAAAAGGAAAGTGAAAGTGAGAAAGACAAGCATTGTTGAAGTGGGAGAGATCCTTGAACTTTGTTCATGCTCACGGCAACTTTGTGAATCTTGATTACAGAAACTTTTCAACAAAAATAATTATCCCCTTGTACAATTCCATTGTATTACAAAAATAATGTGCCAAGGTTTGCCTTTACGATGTTTACATTTGCTTGATGGTTTGTACGGTGCAGGACAGAAACTTTGGCTGTAGTGCGCGATTTTACATTTTTAACTGGAACGTCAAATGGTTCTGATTCTTTTTGCACTGTCGTTCTATACAATTTTTTTATTTTTCCTAATTTTGGCAGAATGTTTCAAGTATCAGAAGTATGGTGAATGTTCATATTATTACAGACTGTTCTGTTTTAGACAGATTCTGTTTTTGATGCATAGTTTGCTTGTTTTGATGAAACTATCAATTTATATTAGTGGATTAAGCCATAAAAAAGTTATATTATAGTAGACACAATGCAAAAACAAAATATGAATTGGTTTGAAACAGTACTTAGAGTAGTGATTTGCTTTATTATACTAACGGATCTTACCGAGTTTTTTGTTGAAGTTTTGTGTGGATGAAGTGTTCGATGATCGAGAAGGTCTCGATGTGAGAAGAAGGAAGAGAGGCAAGAGCTCAAGCTTGGGGATTCCCGAGGCACCCCAAGTAAATATTCAAGGAGACTCAAGCGTCTAAGCTTGGGGATGCCCTGGAAGGCATCCCCTCTTTCTTCAACAAGTATCGGTATGTTTTCGGATTCGTTTCGTTCATGCGATATGTGCAATCTTGGAGCGTCTTTTTTGCATTAGTTTTCATTTTTCTTTTATGCACCATGCTGGTATGAGATAGTACTTGGTTGATTTATAGAATGCTCTTTGCACTTCACTTATATCTTTTGAGTATGGCTTTATAGAATGCTTCATGTGCTTCACTTATATCATTTGAAGTTTGGATTGCCTGTTTCTCTTTACATAGAAAACCACCATTTGTAGAATGCTCTTTTGCTTCACTTATATTTGTTAGAGCGTGGGCATATCTTTTGTAGAAAGAATTAAACTCTCTTCCTTCACTTATATCTATTTAGAGAGATGACAGGAACTGGTCATTCACATGGTTAGTCATAAAATCCTGCATAAAACTTGTAGATCACTGAATATGATATGTTTGATTCCTTGCAATAGTTTTGCGATATAAAGATGGTGATTCAAGGAGACTCAAGCGTCTAAGCTTGGGGATGCCCTGGAAGGCATCCCCTCTTTCTTCAACAAGTATCGGTATGTTTTCGGATTCGTTTCGTTCATGCGATATGTGCAATCTTGGAGCGTCTTTTTTGCATTAGTTTTCATTTTTCTTTTATGCACCATGCTGGTATGAGATAGTACTTGGTTGATTTATAGAATGCTCTTTGCACTTCACTTATATCTTTTGAGTATGGCTTTATAGAATGCTTCATGTGCTTCACTTATATCATTTGAAGTTTGGATTGCCTGTTTCTCTTTACATAGAAAACCACCATTTGTAGAATGCTCTTTTGCTTCACTTGTATTTGTTAGAGCGTGGGCATATCTTTTGTAGAAAGAATTAAACTCTCTTCCTTCACTTATATCTATTTAGAGAGATGACAGGAACTGGTCATTCACATGGTTAGTCATAAAATCCTGCATAAAACTTGTAGATCACTGAATATGATATGTTTGATTCCTTGCAATAGTTTTGCGATATAAAGATGGTGATATTAGAGTCATGCTAGTGGGTAGTTGTGGATTGTAGAAATACTTGTGTTGAGGTTTGTGATTCCCGTAGCATGCACGTATGGTGAACCGTTATGTAACGAAGTCGGAGCATGATTTATTTATTGATTGTCTTCCTTATGAGTGGCGGTCGGGGACGAGCGATGGTATTTTCCTACCAATCTATCCCCCTAGGAGCATGCGCGTAGTACTTTGTTTCGATAACTAATAGATTTTTGCAATAAGTATGTGAGTTCTTTATGACTAATGTTGAGTCCATGGATTATACGCACTCTCACCCTTCCACCATTGCTAGCCTCTATAGTATCGCACAACTTTCGCCGGTACCACAAACCCACCATATACCTTCCTCAAAACAGCCACCATACCTACCTATTATGGCATTTCCATAGCCATTCCGAGATATATTGCCATGCAACTTCCATCATCATCATATACATGACTTGAGCATTCATTGTCATATTGATTTGCATGATCGTAAGATAGCTAGCATGATATTTTTATGGCTTGTCCGTTTTTGATATCTTTGGTACGCTAGATCATTGCACATCCCGGTACACCGCCGGAGGCATCCATATAGAGTCATACTTTGTTCTAGACATTGAGTTGTAATATTGAGTTATAAGTAAATAAAAGTGTGATGATCATCATTATTAGAGCATTGCCCCAGTGAGAAAAGGATCATGGAGACTATGATTCCCCCATAAGTCGGGATGAGACTCCGGACTTCACAAAAAAATAAAAGAGGCCAAATAAGCCCAAATAAAAAAAGAGGCCAAAGAAGCCCACCAAAAAAATAAAAAAATAAAAAAAATAAAAAAACAAAAAAAGAGAGAGAAAAAGAGAGAAGGGGCAATGTTACTATCCTTTTACCACACTTGTGCTTCAAAGTAGCACCATGTTCTTCATATAGAGAGTCTCTTGAGTTATCACTTTCATATACTAGTGGGAATTTTCATTATAGAACTTGGCTTGTATATTCTGATGATGGGCTTCCTCAAATGCCCGAGGTCTTCATGAGCAAGCAAGTTGGATGCACACCCACTTAGTTTCAGTTGGAGCTTTCATACACTTATAGCTCTAGTGCATCCGTTGCATGGCAATCCCTACTCACTCACATTGATATCTATTGATGGGCATCTCCATAGCCCGTTGATAGGCCTAGTTGATGTGAGACTATCTTCTCTTTTTGTCTTCTCCACAACCACCATTCTATTCCACCCATAGTACTATATCCATGGCTCACGCTCATGTATTGCGTGAAAGTTGAAAAGGTTTGAGAACGTCAAAAGTATGAAACAATTGTTTGGCTTGTCATCGGGGTTGTGCATGATGTGAATATTTTATGCGGTAAAGATGGAGCATAGCCAGACTATATGATTTTGTAGGGATAACTTTCTTTGGCCATGTTATTTTGAAAAGACATGATTGCTTTATTAGTAGGCTTGAAGTATTATTGTTTTTATGTCAAATGATAGAATATTTCTTTGAATCACTCGTATCTTAATATTCATGCCATGATTAGATACATGATCAAGATTATGCTAGGTAGCATTCCACATCAAAAATTATATTTTTTATCATTTACCTACCCGAGGACGAGCAGGAATTAAGCTTGGGGATGCTGATACGTCTCCGTCGTATCTATAATTTTTTATTGTTCCATGCCAATATTCTACAACTTTCATATAATTTTGGCAACTTTTTATACTATTTTTGGGACTAACATATTGATCCAGTGCCTAGTGCCAGTTCCTGTTTGTTGCATGTTTTTTGTTTCACAGAATATCCATATCAAACGGAGTCCAAACGGGATAAAAACTGATGGAGATTTTTTTGGAATATATATGATTTTTGGGAAGAAAAATCCACGCGAGAGGACGCCCGAGAGGGCCACGAGGCAGGGGGCGCGCCCCAGGGGGGCAGGCGTGCCCCTGACCCTCGTGGCCACCCCGTATGGCGGTTGATGCCTTTCTTTCGCCGAAAGAAAGCTAATATCCGGATAGAGATCGTGTTAAAATTTCAGCCCAATCGGAGTTACGGATCTCCGGGAATATAAGAAACGGTGAAAAGGAAGAATCTGGGAACGCAGAAACAGAGAGAGACAGAGAGACAAATCCAATCTCGGATGGGCTCTCGCCCCTCCCACGCCATGGAGGCCAAGGACTAGAGGATAAACCCTTCTCCCATCTAGGGAGGAGGTCAAGGAAGAAGAAGATGAAGGGGCCCCCTCTCCCCTTCTCTTCCGGTGGCGCTGGAACGCTGCCGTGGCCATCATCATCACCGCAATCTTCACCAACAACTTCACCGCCATCATCACCAACTCTTCCCCCCTCTATGCAGCGGTGTAACCTCTCTTTTATCCGATTTAATCTCTACTTAAACATGGTGCTCAACGCTATATATTATTTCCCAATGATGTATGGCTATCCTATGATGTTTGAGTAGATCCGTTTTGTCCTATGGGCTATTTGATGATCAAGATTGGTTTGAGTTGCATGTTCTATTATTGGTGCTGTCCTATGATGCTCTCCGTGTCACGCAAGCGTGAGGGGTCCCTGGTGTAGGGTGTTACAATACGGTCATGATTCGCTTATAGTGGGTTGCGTGAGTGACTGAAACACAAACCCGAGTAAGGGGGTTGTTGCGTATGGGATAGAGAGGACTTGATGCTTTAATGCTACGGTTGGGTTTTACCTTAATGATCTTTAGTAGTTGCGGATGCTTGCTAGAGTTCCAATCATAAGTGCATATGATCAAAGTAGAGAAAGTATGTTAGCTTATGCCTCTCCCTCATATAAAATTGCAATAAAGATTACCGGTCTAGTTATCGATTGCCTAGGGACAGATAACTTTCTCGTAACAAAAAGATCTTTATTAAAACTAACTTAGTTGTGTCTTTACCTAAATAGCCCCTACTTTTTATTTACGCAATCTTTATTATCTTGCAAACCTATCCAACGACACCTACAAAGTACTTCTAGTTTCATACTTGTTCTAGGTAAAGCAAACGACAATCGTGCGTAGAGTTGTATCGGTGGTTGATAGAATTTGAGGGAATATTTGTTCTACCTTTAGCTCCTCGTTGGGTTCGACACTCTTATTTATCGAAAACTGTTGCGATCCACTATACTTGTGGGTTATCAGTCATCCACATATAATATTAGAAATGCTACAGAGCTCCCACTCACTTTCATATAAATACAGGTGACGGTGTCCTGGACTAGGGGGTTCTCACCACGTCGTCTCCCGATCTATTAGATTGGGCCGAGGCCCCCCATGGCCGTATACTCATGGGCCAGTTCGGACAGCTGCCGCATACAAGAAAGATTCCATAAAGACTTGGCGATCAAGACAAGGACTTCTCCCCACCGGCGTATTCGGCTAGGACTCTTGTTAACCTAGGTCTCTGGTACATTATATAAACCAGGGCCAGGCTAGTCGACAACATACACAACGACAATCATACCATAGGCTAGCTTTTAGGGTTTAGCCTCCTTGATCTCATATTAGATCTACTCTTGTACTACCCATATCATCAATATTAATCAAGCAGGACGTAGAGTTTTACCTCCATCAAGAGGGCCCGAACCTGGGTAAAACATCGTGTTCCCTGCCTCCTGTTACCATCCGGCCTAGACGCACAGTTCGGGACCCACTACCCGAGATCCGCCGGTTTTGACACCGACATTGGTGCTCTCATTGAGAGTTCCGTTGTGTGATCGACAAAAGGATCGATGGCTCGCCTGCAGATCAACTATGACTTCGGCGTCTTCGTCACCAGTTCGACTGGTCACCTTGGTTCGACCAAGAATTGCGCCCCGTGTTCGGATCACCATGTTCGGACGAGGCACTTCATCAAACATCAACTCCGATCTCTATCAAGATCACGGAGGATTCATCCATGGAGCTCGGGGGCTCAACGTCAACATTGCCCTCAAGCGACCGTGCTGTTTTTTCTGGACAGCAAACTTGTGTCCACCGCCATCGCCTCCTCAAGTGTCTTTTTAACGATCGCTTTGGTGGAATTGTGAGGAGTTGAGTCTATGACAACCCTGGAAAATTTCGTCGAGTTCCGATGAAGGAATCTCTGGCAATCCATGATATACCGGAGCCCTGTCAAATCTGGACGGGAATCTGGATGAGTTTAGGGCGTGGTGTCCATCTTCTATATCGGACGTCCTTTGAAAAATCCAACCGTTGATCGGCTGCGGAATTCCTTTATCTACCACCTCTCAAAATTTCAGCTCAATCCGACCGTCCAAACTCCGGGAATCTTCCGATTAGTGCATCATTTTTCGGATCTGTTTTCTGCGTGAAAACGAATCCGACCCGAGTTCATCTTTTTTATGAACGGGATTTCAGACATCCCTTTTGAAGGAAGTTTTGTATGGGGTATTGTATTTTGTTCCCGAACACATCCCACTAACTTTAAGATCTTTTGAACATGATCTTCAACATCATGCTGGTGTCAAACCAGTCCGGCAATATTACTCGACGGCTGCCGACCTACGCTAGACACGTCATCACTTTAGCCGAGCTCAACTTCTTCGGATCATCATCTCTGCAAGCCGAACAAGAGTCCGGCATTGCAAAGGATAAATCATCATCAACATCGCTGCCCCACGGATTACATGGAGTGGGCATACCGGCATCGCCGCACGGTCGCTTCATCAAGCCGGCATCGACCACGTCACGACCTGCATCGACAGGGCCGCACTATTGCTTCTTCAAACTGGTGTCCATCACGCCGACCTACTTCGACTCATCGGCTGACGTCGAGGCTTCGACATCTCGGCTGGACCGGGGGCTTCGCCATCTCTTCATCAACCTACTCCGGACACTTCGGCGTCACTAGCCGACCAGCTCCGTCACGTTGGCTGGGCCGAGGGCTTTGCCTCGGCGAGTCAACCTTTACCAGCGTTGCCATGTTGTCGTTTTATCGCCCATCAGGCAATGAGTGTGCGGAGCGAGTCCCAATTTTGGGAATCACCTTCCTTCGGATTGCTACAACAAATAAACCAGGTGCTATTAATCCCAGTGTTTTTTGCTTGTTTGGGTTGATTTTTTCCAAGGAATTATTACTCTGGTTTGTCCATGATATGTACACAGGTCTATCAAATGGTGACCGCATTAACGACGGTCGCGTGGTGGTTCGATCAGTTTCCGTACATAGTCCGGCGAACGCCGCATCCGGAGCTCGGACCGACCTGTGAATTCAGGCTTTGCCACGCCTTTACTACATCACACCGACGCCCTGCATCGACATTGAGTTCGGCGCCAGGCCATATTTCTTTTATTACTCACTTTGCATAAATTATTTATTATGCAACGTTTTTTTATCATTATTACTATTATCTCCGGTTTGCACTATTTTTTGTGCACAGGAAAATGATCCGGGGACTTCGGCGTCACTCTGTCGGTCTGCATTGACCGTGCTATGTCACCACTTCGGCGTGTCGAGCTCTCTGCTCCGCCACCTCGGGACCGGCTTGGGGGATGGAACCTCGCCCCGCATCAAGCTCGCACCGCGTCATCAATACCGAACACATTAACCAGCTAAGTCGCTTTCATGCTCAAAGCTTTAATTTCTAACTTGTGTTCGGTTCGACCAAGCATTATACTTTTTTGGAAAAAGTTGCTTGTAAAAAATTTCCTTGTCCAAACTTTTTTTGTGACGCATAAATTCAAATACCCAATTCATTTGGGGGCTTCCGTCATGAAGCTTTTCCTCTTGCATATGATTATACTTGTACGGCTTCGTTCCTTGTTCGTGTATTACGCCACAATATGCACCATATTGACTTAAGCGATTTGCAAGTTGGGTTGCCTCGCTCCTGTGTTTACCCCTACATTCCCGATTGTTTGGCTAGGGAGTAAAGGGAGCACCTATGCGATTGTCACGATCGGGTCGCCCGAGCCGGACCTCAGACTGGGTGAAGCCGAAAGCTAGCGCTCTTATAGTTTTCAATGATGGTCGGCACACAACGGAACTCATGAGTACAAAAAATCTATTGCACAAGTCTCATAATAACAATGAGCACCGAAGAAAGGTATCGGTGGGGGTACTATTTCCTTCGAAGATGCTTCTTACACTTCACGGTAATATAGCATAAGTTCCCTGAGCGCGCTTTGTCTGTTACAGCCTTAGGACCTGATTGCCTGGTTATTGGAAACACCATCGATATTCTTGACCCATGGAGTACATAACACTTTTCGGTCCTTGACTGAATAGGGAGAAGCTGACGGTCGGTTAAGACGCGTTTAAAGTTTGGTTGAACATAGATATGATATAAGTACTTCGGTACATGCAATCATTCTTCTACCCAAGTCACTTGGGGGCTCTTAAGTTTATTTGAGCCATTTTATAATAAGTGTTCTTCTTTTTAGTCATTGCAAAGTTTTACTATTATTATTTATCACTCCTTTTTTTGACACGAGTGTGCGGTCACTAGCCGGGGAGCCTAATTTCTCTCTCAAAGCTGCTAGAGTTTAGTTTGCTAAACTGGCCTGATGAGAAGTACTCCGCCGTCGGGATAGGAGGTTGAAGCCGTAGGCTGACCCGCTCGAAGTCTTGAGATAGGATGTATCATGTTAAAGCACGACAGAAGCACTTCTTTTTTCTAAGACCAACTTTCGGATTGGCACCAAACACTTGATATTGTTTGGACGTCATGTTTTTACTGATGTTTCTTGGTTTTCCAAGCTTTTTGGCACTTTTAAACTATTTGTGCTTGTCTAGCATTAGTCTCGCAGTGCAACGCCGGACACCTTTAGGGATTCGGCAAAAACATTCTCAGATATTGCTATATATGCATTGGTTTCGAATTGCGTCTTCGGTCAATAGTTGGGTTGCCCGGCTCCTGCACTTGCTTCCTACGTTCCGTTTTGTTCGGCTAGGCGTGCAAAGGGAGAACCACTGCGATTGTGCTTCTAGCTCACATGGTTAAGCACCTCAGTGGAGAAAGCCGAAAACTGACTTTCACAATAAGCGTAAACTGGTCAGTGATCCGATGACTATGTTAAATGATGGGCCATTCATAACATTGGCCGAAGTGTTTACGGCTTGACCCCGACTGTCGCCGAACACTACCGGGGGCTATTAACTGGCTTCCCAAACTAAATCCTCAATATTTTGCTCTTACATTAGAGCTGAGGTTTAATGATCATGCTTAGCATGACAACCCAAAGAAAGGAACCGATAGCGGGACTATTTTCTTTGGAAGACATTTCTTCTGTTAAACAGTAATATAACTCTCTGCGTACCTTTGTTTATAAAACCGTATGGCCAGATTGCCTTGTTTGTTGTAAATCTTTGCCCTCATAAAGGCTTTATAAAGTAGGACAAACACTTCTCGGCTACTAGCCGAGGAGGTGGAAGCCGATGGTCGATCGGTCAACAAAGTTTTGTACAATGCGGATCCGAGCATTAATGACGTAAAGTACTTGGATACATAGAGTCATTACACATAATTTGTGATTTTACTATGGATATTGATCCTTAATTCGGCCACCGTGCCCGCATTAAGGCTCAGGGGCTATTGGGCTTCGGGCTTATTATTTACAAATATTAAAGGGGCACATTGATCCCCTGATCTGGTGTTACCACCCGACCAGTGTCTCGGGGGCTACTGCATTGCTTGTCCAATGCAGAAAATTTTATGTGCAATATAGTTTCCGAGGAGATTTTGATCCTCAGGTTGGTCGGCCGCACCCAACCTGAGTCTCGAGGACTGAGCACGCCGCTTTTAGTGTCCCGAAGTATTCTGCCGAGCTTGGACTTGATCCTTAGGCCGATTTTGCAAATCAAACTGAGTCTCAGCGGCTACTGCGATCAGCGGTCTTATGTCATCCTTCAGGTGCATCTCAGGTTTTAGACCGATACAAACCTTGAGGGCTACTGGCTATATATCTCGGCAGAGAATAAATTGCACCAATAAAAAATATTCACAAAAATCGGCCCACATTCGGGGTGGTGCACCACCTCGGAAGCAGCCCGACATAAAGCTCGGGCGCTAGTGGCTGGCTCCATAGAGGGCATTTCCGGCATTAAGCTCGACTAAACTCCTTCAAACTTCTTTGAACCAAGGTGATTTACGACACCTCGGATATACAGTCCGGCGTTGGAGCTCGGATACATAGTCCGGCGTTGGAGCTCGAATACATTCCGGCGTTAGAGCTGGGAAGCGGTCCGGCATTGGTGCTCGGTTACAAAAGATACCTCGAATACAGTCCGGCGTTGGAGCTCGGACGCTGCCGCCCAGGAACAACTTCAAACCCGAGGTGTGGCATAAAAATAACAAGGCATTGGTAAAGGCCGGAAACTTAAAGGGGCTCCTCAGATACCCGACGTGTAAACTCGTCGAATGCATTTCGGCGATCCTCAAGATCGAAGATAAAGAAGATTTGTTGAACCAGTTTTCAAGACCGACGACCGAAGATGAAGAACAGTTTGGAAGAATCGAGGAGCGTCCCTAACTTGAAGACCGGTTCAGGGGGCTACTGACGGTGTCCTGGACTAGGGGGTACTCACCACGTCGTCTCCCGATCTATTAGATTGGGCCGAGGCCCCCCATGGCCGTATACTCATGGGCCAGCTCGGACAGCTGCCGCATACAAGGAAGATTCCACAAAGACTTGGCGATCAAGACAAGGACTTCTCCCCACCGGCGTATTCGGCTAGGACTCTTGTTAACCTAGGCCTCTGGTACATTATATAAACCAGGGCCAGGCTAGTCGACAACATACACAACGACAATCATACCATAGGCTAGCTTTTAGGGTTTAGCCTCCTTGATCTCGTGGTAGATCTACTCTTGTACTACCCATATCATCAATATTAATCAAGCAGGACGTAGGGTTTTACCTCCAGCAAGAGGGCCCGAACTTGGGTAAAACATCATGTTCCCTGCCTCCTGTTACCATCCGGCCTAGACGCACAGTTCGGGACCCACTACCCGAGATCCGCCGGTTTTGACACTCGTTGGGTTCGACACTCTTACTTATCGAAAACTGTTGCGATCCCCTATACTTGTGGGTTATCAGTCATCCACATATAATATTAGAAATGCTACAGAGCTCCCACTCACTTTCATGTAAATACAGGCTTCTCCAAAAGTTTGTATAAAACCATATGCTTTGATCACACTATCAAAACGTTTATTCCAACTCCGAGAGGCTTGCACCAGTCCATAAATGGATCACTGGAGCTTGCACACTTTGTTAGCACTCTTTGGATCGATAAAACCTTTAGGTTCCATCATATACAACTCTTCTTCCAGAAATCCATTCAGGAATGCAGTCTTCACATCCATTTACCAAATTTCATAATCATGAAATGCGACACTTGCTAACATGATTCGGACGGACTTAAGCATCGCTAAGGGTGAGAAGGTCTCATCATAGTCAACTCCTTGAACTTGTCAAAAACCTTTCGCAACAAGTCGAGCTTTGTAGATAGTAACATTGCCATCAGCGCCAGTCTTCTTCTTGAAGATCCATTTATTCTCGATGGCTTGCTGATCATCGGGCAAGTCAACCAAAGTACAAACTTTGTTCTCATACATGGATCCCATCTCAGATTTCATGGCCTCAAGCCATTTTGCGGAATCTGGGCTCATCATCGCTTCCTCATAGTTTGTAGGTTCGTCATGGTCAAGTAATATGACCTCCAGAACAGGATTACCATACCACTCTAGTGCGGATCTTACTCTGGTTGACCTACGAGGTTCGGTAGTAACTTGATCTGAAGTTTCATGATCATCATCATTGGCTTCCTCACTAATTGGTGTAGGTGTCACAGGAACCGATTTCTGTGATGGACTACTTTCCAATAAGGGAGCATGTACAGTTACCTCATCAAGTTCTACTTTCCACCCACTCACTTCTTTTGAGAGAAACTCCCTCTCTAGAAAGGATCCATTCTTGGGAACAAATGTCTTGCCTTCGAATCTATGATAGAAGGTGTACCCAACAGTCTCCTTTGGGTATCATGACACATTTCTCCGATTTGGGTTCGAGCTTATCAGGTTGAAGCTTTTTCACATAAGCATCGCAGCCCCAAACATTAAGAAACGACAACTTTGGTTTCTTGCCAAACCATAGTTCATAAGGCATCGTCTCAACGGATTTAGATGGTGCCCTATTTAACGTGAATGCAACTGTCTCTAAAGCATAACCCCAAAATGATAGTGGTAAATCAGTAAGAGACATCATAGATCGCACCATATCTAGTAAAGTACGATTACGATGTTCGAACACACCATTACGTTGTGGTGTTCCAGGTGGCGTGAGTTGTGAAACTATTCCACATTGTTTAAAATGAAGACCAAACTCGTAACTCAAATATTCTCCTCCATGATCAGATCATAGAAACTTTATTTTCTTGTTACGATGATTTTCCACTTCACTCTGAAATTCTTTGAACTTTTCAAATGTTTCAGACTTATGTTTCATTAAGTAGATATACCCATATCTACTCAAATCATCTGTCAAGGTGAGAAAATAATGATATCCGCCGCGAGCCTCAATATTCATCGGACCACATACATCAGTATGTATGATTTCCAATAAATCTGTTGCTTGCTCCATTGTTTCGGAGAACGGCGTTTTAGTCATCTTGCCCATGAGTCATGGTTCGCAAGTACCAAGTGATTCATAATCAAGTGATTCCAAAAGTCCATCGGAATGGAGTTTCTTCATGCGCTTTACACCAATATGACCTAAACGGCAGTGCCACAAATAAGTTGCACTATCACTATCAACTCTGCATCTTCTGGCTTCAACATTATGAATATATGTATCACTACTATCGAGATTCATTAAAAATAGACCACTCTTCAAAGGTGCATGACCATAAAAGATATTACTCATATAAATAGAACAACCATTATTCTCAGATTTAAATGAATAACCGTCTCACATCAAACAAGATCCAGATATAACGTTCATGCTCAACGATGGCACCAAATAACAATTATTCAGGTCTAAAACTAATCCCGAAGGTAGATGTAGAGGTAGCGTGCCGACGGTGATCACATCAACTTTGGAACCATTTCCCACGCACATCGTCACCTTGTCCTTATCCAATCTTTGCTTAATTCGTAGTCCCTGTTTTGAGTTGCAAATATTAGCAACAGAACCAGTATCAAATACCCAGGTGCTACTGCGAGCTTTAGTAAGGTACACATCAATAACATGTATATCACATATACCTTTGTTCACCTTGCCATCCTTCTTATCCGCCAAATACTTGGGGCAGTTCCACTTCAAGTGACCAGTCCCTTTGCAGTAGAAGCACTCAGTCTCAGGCTTAGGTCTAGACTTGGGTTTCTTCTCTTGAGCAGCAACTTGTTTGCTGTTCTTCTTGAAGTTCCCTTTCTTCTCCCCTTACCCTTTTTCTTGAAACTGGTGGTCTTGTTGACCATCAACACTTGATGCTCCTTCTTGATTTCTACCTCCGCAGCTTTTAGCATTGCGAAGAGCTCGGGAATCGTCTTATCCATCCCTTGCATATTATAGTTCATCACGAAGCTCTTGTAGCTTGGTGGTAGTGATTGAAGAACTCTGTCAATGACACTATCAACAGGAAGATTAACTCCCAGTTGAATCAAGTGGTTATGGTACCCAGACATTTTGGGTAATGTTCACTGACAGAACTATTCTCCTCCATCTTGCAGCTGTAGAACTTATTGGAGACTTCATATCTCTCAATCCAGGCATTTGCTTGAAATATTAACTTCAACTCCTAGAAGATCTCATATGCTCCATGACGTTCAAAACGTCATTGAAGTCCCTGTTCTAAGCCGTAAAGCATGGCACACTGAACTATCGAGTAGTCATCAGCTTTGCTCTGCCAGACGTTCATAACATCTGGTGTTGCTCCTGCAGCGGGTTTGGCACCCAACGGTGCTTCCAGTACATAATTCTTCTGTGCAGCAATGAGGATAATCCTCAAGTTACAGACCCACTCCGTGTAATTGCTACCATCATCTTTCAACTTTGCTTTCTCAAGGAACGCATTAAAATTTAACGGAACAATAGCACGGGCCATCTATCTACAACAACATAGACAAGCAAAATACTATCAGGTACTAAGTTCATGATAAATTAAAGTTCAATTAATCATATTTAAGAACTCCCACTTAGATAGACATCCCTCTAGTCATCTAAGTGATCACGTGATCCATATCAACTAAACCATGTCCGATCATCACGTGAAATGGAGTAGTTTTCAATGGTGAACATCACTATGTTGATCATATCTACTATATGATTCACGCTCAACCTTTCGGTCTCAGTGTTCCGAGGCCATATCTGCATATGCTAGGCTCATCAAGTTTAACCCGAGTATTTCTGCGTGTGCAAAACTGGCTTGCACCCGTTGTATATGAACGTAGATCTTTCACACCCAATCATCACGTGGTGTCTCGGCACGACGAAGTTTGGCAACGGTGCATACTCAGGGAGAACACTTGTACCTTGAAATTTATTGAGAGATCATCTTATAATGCTACCGTCAATCAAGCAGAATAAGATGCATAAAGGATAAACATCACATGCAATCAATATAAGTGATATGATATGACCATCATCATCTTGTGCCTTTGATCTCCATCTCCAAAGCACCGTCATGATCACCATCATCACCGGCGCGACACCTTGATCTCCATCGTAGCATCTTTGTCGTCTCGCCAACTATTGCTTCTACGACTATCGCTACCGCTTAGTGATAAAGTAAAGCAATTACAGGGCGATTGCATTGCATACAATAAAGCAACAACCATATGGCTCCTGCCAGTTGCCGATAACTCCGTTACAAAACATGATCATCTCATACAATAAAATATAGCATCATGCCCTGACCATATCACATCACAACATGCATTGCAAAAACAAGTTAGACGTCCTCTACTTTGTTATTGCAAGTTTTATGTGGCTGCTATGGGCTGAGCAAGAACCGTTCTTACCTATGCATCAAAACCACAACAATATTTCATCAAGTTAGTGTTGTTTTAACCTTCAACAAGGACCGGGCATAGTCATACTCGGTTCAACTAAAGTTGGAGAAACTGACACCCGACAGCCACCTATGTGCAAAGCACTTCGGTAGAACCAGTCTTGCATAAGCGTACGCGTAATGTCGGTCCGGGCCGCTTCATCCTACAATACCGCCGAACAAAAGTATGACATGCTGGTAAGTAGTATGACTTGTATCGCCCACAACTCACTTGTGTTCTACTGGTGCATATAACATCTACGCATAAACCTGGCTCGGATGCCACTGTTGGGGAACGTAGTAATTTCAAAAAAAATTCCTACGCACACACAAGATCATGGTGATGCATAACAACGAAAGGGGAGAGTGTTGTCTACATACCCTCGTAGACAGTAAGCGGAAGCGTTATGACAACGCGGTTGATGTAGTCGTACGTCTTCACGATCGACTGATCCTCAGTACCGAACGTACGGCACCTCCGCGTTCAGCACACGTTCAGCTCGGTGACTTCCCACGAACTCACGATCCAGTAGAGCTTCAGGGAAGAGCTTCATCAGCACGACGGCGTGGTGACGGTGTTGATGAAGCTACCGACATAGGGCTTCACCTAAGCATCGCTACGATATGACCGAGGTAGATTATGGGGGAGGGGGGCACCGCACACGGCTAAGAAAGATCAATGATCAACTTGTGTGTTCCAGGGAGCCCCCTTGCCCCCGTATATAAAGGAGAAAGGGGGGAGGCCGGTCGGCCCTTGCAGGGCGCGCCAGGAGGAGTCCTCCTCCTAGTAGGAGTAGGGCTCCCCTTTCTTACTCCTACTAGGAGGGGGAAATGAAGGAGGATAGGGAGTAGGAAAGGGGGGCGCCCCCCTTCCCTAGTCCAATTCAGACCAGAGGGGGAGGGGGCGCGCAGCCTGTCCTGGCCGGCCCTCTCTCTCTCCACTAAGGCCCATGTGGCCCATTACTTCTCCCGGGGGGGGTCCGGTAACCCTCCGGCACTCTGGTTTTCTCCAAAATCACCCGGAACACTTCCAGTATCTGAATATAGTCGTCTAATATATCAATATTTATGTCTCGACCATTTCGAGACTCCTCGTCATGTCCGTGATCACATCCTGTACTCCGAACTACCTTCGGTACATCAAATCACATAAACTCATAATACCAATCGTCACAGAATTTTAAGCATGCGGACCCTATGGGTTCGAGAACTATGTAGACATGACCGAGACATGTCTCCGGTCAATAACCAATAGCGGAACCTGGATGTTCATATTGGTTCCTATATATTCTACGAAGATCTTTATCGGTCAAACCGCATAACAACATACGTTGTTCCCTTTGTCATCGGTATGTTACTTGTCCGAGATTCGATAATCGGTATCTCAATACCTAGCTCAATCTCATTACCGGCAAGTCTCTTTACTTGTTCTGTAATGCATCACCCCACAACTAACTCATTAGTTGCATTGCTTGCAAGGCTTATAGTGATTTGCATTACCGAGAGGGCCCAGAGATACCTCTCCGACAATTGGAGTGACAAATCCTAATCTCGATCTATGCCAACTCAACAAGTATCATCGGAGACACCTGTAGAGCACCATTATAATCACCCAGCTACGTTGTGATGTTTGGTAGCACACAAAGTGTTCCTCCGGTAATCGGGAGTTGCATAATCTCATAGTCATAGGAACATGTATAAGTCATGAAGAAAGCAATAGCAGTAAACTAAAACGATCAAGTGCTAAGCTAACGGAATGGGTCAAGTCAATCACATCATTCTCCTAATGATGTGACCTTGTTTATCAAATGACAACTCATGTCTATGGTTAGGAAACATAACCATATTTGATCGACGAGCTAGTCAAGTAGAGGCATACTAGTGACACTCTGTTTGTCTATGTATTCACACATGTATTATGTTTCCGGTTAATACAATTCTAGCATGAATAATAAACATTTATCATGAAATAAGGAAATAAATAATAACTTTATTATTGCCTCTAGGGCATATTTCCTTCTCTACACTGCTGTGTGTACCCCCAACGTGAGCCGTCGTTACGACCCTCGGTATATGGTTCAATACATTGAGGTTCTGGATCACACTGTTCGAGTTCTGACTGTTGAGTTGTAGGCCACGCATGCACGCCACTACGACACTCTGGAACAGATGCGTCCAGTAGGCACCGCAACGATTCTTCCTCCATTCATTACCTACCCACGCAGGGAGGAGATGCCACCAGGTCTTGTGTGACCTGAGGTTGGAGGTGATACCCCTGCTCGTGGACCTCTTCTCCCGCCTGGAGATGAGCTGGTACACCAGAGCCACCACGGCATGCAGCCTCCTTCCCTCGAGCACCGCCATGCTTTCCTTCACCGACAGTTGCCTGACTTCAGTGGTTTTCCCCGATGTTGATGTATCATATCGCTATGTCACGTTGTTGTATCCCTCCACCGCGTGCCTGCGCACCGCCGAGTTGGTCTGGATTACCTTTCCTTTTCTGAACTCGTACTTATGGCTTGTAACCGAACTTATGTATGGATCTGTATGTCGTATTAGGCTACTATGTCGTATTCGTCGGACTTCTTTCATTATGCATGTTTCATCGTGAATGATTCCTTGTCTTTGCAATTTCTCCATGCTGAACTACACCTGTTATATGTTAGCAAGATTGTTAGACCCGCTGGTCATGGTCGTGGTGGCAACGCCCCACCACTGCCTGAGTACATGGCTGGTATGATCCAACAGTTTGAGCTGAACCGCCAGTTCATGGAAGGAGTGATAGCTCAGTTTCCTCGCCCCAACCTGAACCAACAACCAGCCACTGTGACTCTGAATGACTTTGCACATCTCAACCCAAGCATCTACCGCAGCTCAACTCAGCCACTTGATGCTGATGACTGGCTCTGTGACATCACTTTTGAGCTAGAATCTACTGATGTAGCCCCTGCCAGCTATGTCACCTTTGCGGCATATTATCTGAAGGGTCCCGTTGCTCAATGGTGGGACAGCCACAGGTGTTCACTACCTGCTGGAACGGTCATCACTTGGCCAGATTTCCAAGCTGCTTTCCGTGCCCGCTTCATTCCTCAGGGAATTATGGACATGAAGAAGCGCGAGTTTCGCAACCTCACCCAAGGCAACAAGACTGTGGATGCTTATCAGCGGGAGTTCCTTGACCTGTCCCACTATGCTGAAGATGACATTACCACTGATGCACATAAGCAGGAAAAGTTTCGTGATGGACTTCAAGCTGATATCAAGCTAGCGCTCCTCGTGCATGACTTTGCTAATTTCGCCACCTTGGTGAACAAGGCCACTCATGTCGAAACTGGTCTGTAGGAACACCTCAGATCCCTCAGGCATAACCGTGATGTGGGTTCATCTTCGGGCCCGTCATCGCAGAAGCATAAGATATGGATCCCTCACAGCATGTATCCACCAGCTGCCCCTGCACCAAGGCAGTCCCTAGCTGCATCTCGCCTGCCTCCTCCACCGCCTGGATAGCCGAGACTTCAAACTGCACCACCCCGAGCTCCTGCTCCCCGCCCCAATGATGGGCTATGCTTCAGGTGTGGTCAACCAGGTCACCGTGCCAGGCACTGCTCTCAGAATCAGTACCAACTTACACTTCCTCCAACTGGCCGTGGTAACAATCAGCCCCGCAACAACAATGCCAGGCCTTATGGTCGTGGTCAGGCCAACCACATTGATCTGAATGAAGCTCAAGACCAGCCTGCTACTGTGTTGGGTACTCTCCTTGTTAACTCAATATAGCTTCTGTTTTATTCGATTCGGGAGCATCACATTTATTCATATCAGAAGATTTTGCATCCATGCATGGCCATAAGTTCGAAGAGACGAACAATCCGCTAGTCGTACACACCCCCGCGGGCCAATGTCGAACTACCATGGTTAGTCTCAACGTCCCTGTTGAAATTGAAGGGCTGGAATTCCATGTTTCCCCCATAGTTTTGAAGTCGTCCAATATCGACCTCATTCTGGGAATGGAATGGTTGAAAACACATACCGCTTCTATCATTTGCGCCACTAAAACCATCCATCTACTACATCCGTCAAGTGAGATAGTGAGATACCATGCTCATCTTGTTCGGGATGCCGAAGCACGGATTTATTCCTTGGATGCGTGAAAAACACCACTTCGAAGCCTGAAGTATCTGTCCGGTCCGCGTTCTCGGTCAAACTGAACGTCACATCATCAGGGGGCTTTCAAAATTCTAAAAGGTTCAGTGGTCAAATCGTTCTGAAGATGAAGCCACTTGGGAACTCAAGGATCGTCTTCGAGATGAATACCCTGCTTTTGTTTACTTCTACCTCCTAAATCTCGGGACGAGATTTCTTGTAGTGGAGGAGAATTGTGGCGCCCGAATAATTAAGCTACAGTAATCCTCCGCTAATGAGGCCACGTCACCACTGTTAGTGTTGCTAATCTCATTTAGATTCAAAACAGTTCAAATTCAAATTTAAAACTTTAGTCAAAAATAAAAGTTTTCAAATGTCGAAACTAAAATGTGCGAAGTGTGGAAAATAATCTTTGGATATTTATCATATAGAAACCACACTTTTATAAAGTGTTTAAATCTCCAAAAATAATTAAAACAATAGCTAAAACAATTAATTAAATACCTATTATAATTTTGAAAATGCTAAACTATTTTATTTAAGAGTGAAACTTTTTGTGGCAGAGGTATAAGTGGTAGTACTAATTTAGAAACTACTTTTGTGTTTTAAGTAAACTAAAATATTGTGAACATTAAATAAAATAAATAAAACTGAAAAGTTAAAAGAAAAAAAAAGAAAAAAAGAAAAGCCCCCTCCCCCTCTGGACCTTGGGCCAACTGGCCACTAGCCAGCCCACCAGCGCAATGCCTCCCCCTCCCTGTTCACAGGGGGGATTGTGGGCATGACCGATGCCCGGCACGGCACCGATCGACGTCATGGCGGCCATCCGTCGGCGAACCCCCACCTACAAATAGGGCCGACGCCCCTCCACCGACGAAACCTAATCCCCACTTTCCCACTTGCGCCCCCAACCCCTCGAGCTCGAGCCCGCCCATGGACGCCCGGAGCCGCGTCTCCGTTGGTCCTGGCCTTCCCGTCGCCTCGTCGTCCCCTACGCCCATTACGACCACCGGCTGGTGCTGGGCGTCGCTACATCAATGCCGTTGACAGGTCTTCCTCCACCAGACACCGCACACTCGTCGTCGATTCGCTCCACCACGAGTCCCTCTGGCATCACCGAGTAGCTCCCCGTCACCGATGTGAGCAGTGCCCGTTTCCCCCTTTGCGTTTTTGCTGCCCGTGGCTTGCTTCGCCGCCGCTCCCCGCGCTGCCTGCCTGCTGCATAGCTGCTGCAGCGGCTGCACGCACGTGCTCGGACCGCGGCAAAGCCTGCCGCCGCTGCGCCTCCTTGCTCACCTATCGCCGACAACCTCGCCCACCTGTGCCATACTGTTTGCTCGCCGGCGCACGCGCGCTCGTGGGCCCTACTCGCCGCTTACGCCGCCGCGCTGCTCTGTTGCTCCCCACCGCTGCGGCCACCTTTGTGGCCCGCCCGTGCTTGCCCGCCTCCTCCTGCTTGCGTCGCCCGTGCTCGTCGCGCCCCGCTCACTGCTGCACCACCCCCCCCTCACGCCACCGCCTCCTAGCGCTCGCACCCGCGGCGGCCTCGCCTGGCCGCGCCTCGGTCCCCTGCCCATGGCTCGCCACACCTCCCCCTCGCCCCGCAGCTGCGCGCTACTGGCCGCGCCGCTGTGCTCCGCCCTGCCCCTGGCCACCGGCCCCTCGCGTTGCCGCCTGCCGCCGCCGATGGCGCCCGCCGATGCGGCTGTCACTCGGGTCCACCCCGACGGGCAGCCCCGCTCCCGCAGCCCCGTTAGCCCGCCCCAGGTGGCCTCCTGGGCCACTGCCAAGGGGGCCCCACGCCCCTGTTTAGATAAAAAAGAAATGTTAAAAAAATATTAACAAAAATAATTAATTAATTAGTTAAATGCTTAATTGACTTAATCAATTAATATTAATTAAACTAATGAACTAGATTAGTTAATTTAATCATTAGTTGGATAAATGTGTGCATGACAGGGGGACCCCACCCCTGTTGACCAGTCACATGTTGACTGGTCAACTGGGACTCCCTAGCCCACCTGTCAGCCATTCGGTGCACTTTTGTGTACCTTGTGCTGGGTGCCCCTAGCATTTTATCAATTATTTTCGAATTAAAAATAATTTCATAATATTGTTTAAATCTTGGAAAATTCGTAGAAATTAATCCGTAACTCGGATGAAAAAGTTTTATACATGAAAGTTGCTCAGAACGACGAGACGAATTAGACTACGCTCTCTGTTCATCTGTCACATGCCCCTAGCATAGCGAACATGCAACTTTTTCCCTCCGGTTCATTTGTCCAAAAATGCCTAACTCTGGGAAAACTTTCCAGATGTTATCCTCCTTCACCAGTATCGTGTAGCACCACGTTGGAACACCCCTAGCCCTGCGTGTTACCCCCATCATGCATCTGTGTTGTATCTGTTTGCATTATATTTACTATTTCTTCCCCCTCTTCTCTTCGGTAGACTCTGAGACCGCTGTTGATGCCCCTGTGATCAACTATGTCGACGACGACCCTTCTTGCCTTTCAGCGGAGCTTCCAGGCAAGCCCCCCTTTGATCATACCGATATCGCCCATTCCATTCTCTCATGCTTGCATTAGATTTTGCTACTGTTATTGATTGCTCCTATTCCGATGCATAGCCTACTTTAGTACCTGCTATTGTACCTTACCTGCTTATCCTAAACTGCTTAGCATAGGTTGGTTAGTGATCCTTTAGTGACCCCCACCTTATCCTTGTTTCCCCTGCTTCATCATCGACGACTCGATCAACGTGATCGATGACCAGAGCCTGACACCTTGCATCACATCATGCCCCTATTGTTGCTCGACTCTGTAGAGTTACCATGAAGTGCCGAGGGTGGAACCTCATACATCACTCCTGATGAGATCTCTGTAGTGTAGCTATTCGGTCGTGGTCAACGAGGGTGGTTACTCCTTCACATTCCTGATATGGCTCTATAGTGCAACACCTCAAGTGTGAACCTCGAGGGTGGTTCCTCATACGTTCACCTTGATGATTACATCGAGTGGAATCCACTAAGGGTGATTCCTTGGGATTTCCCCTTGTTGTTTGAACATATGGTTACCTTAACTTACTTGAGACATTGGTGAAAGTCGGGCGGGCCCGGAGAGCACCCGAGGAGTTACGATGGCGGCTGGCTGTTTAGCGGTATCACCTAGGATGGGTTGATAGCTCCGGATTTGTCCCGATAGCTGTCACTTCTTTTAATAATGCACTAACAGGTTTGGGTATTTGTTCTGAGTTGGCCTTTGTCCTTTATGCACTAACCACCACGCGAGAATAGTTATGGGCCTCGACGTCGCAGTATCAGCCGAAGCTTTGTCAGACGTCCAGTTCAACATTGTGGCGGGGCCGGATCATGCCATCCAAGCAGAGGTGGTGCTAGAATCCCCTTGCGACAACGACCCAGAGTGCAACGGGCGATGGGCATAGACCCCGGAGTGCTTAGGATGTAGATTGGCAGGGACCTCTCTGCTGAGTCTAGGTAGGGATACGACGTGTTGATCTTCCGAGGCCGGGCATTGACCCAGAAAAGTGTGTTTGGCCAGAGTAATCAAGCATGTTGGAAAACATGGTGCACCCCTGCAGGGAGGATATATATTCGAATACCGCGTCCACGGTAATGGACGTTCAGACTTGTATCCTGATCTTATACAACTAGAAATGGATACTTGGTATGTGATGTATATGTGGCTCCGGGATTTCTTTCTCGCAGGGAGTCGAGGAAGGATCTCTGGGCATTAATTCTACAACATGCTTGTTAATTATAAACTGCTATTCTTTACTCTTCTGCATGCTGTAAGATGCTTGGAGATGCTTGAAGATGCTAGTCTTCGATAGGCTAGGCCTTTCCCCCTATTCTGGCATTCTGCAGTTCAGTCCACAGACACAACCCTTCCATTTGATATCATTGCATACTTAGATTAGATCTGATGCTTGCGAGTACTTTCGATGAGTACTCATGGTTGCTTTGCTACCCCTTTCCCCCCTTCTTTCTTCTTTTCGGTTGTTGCAACTAGATGGTGGATCCTAGGAGCCGGATGCCACCCCAGTCGACTACTACTACCACCCCGAGGGTGCCTACTACTACGTGGAGCCTGCCGATGACCAGGAGTAGTTAGGAGGTCCCAGGCAGGAGGCCTTTCCTCTTTGATCGTTGATGTTTGTGCTAGCTTTCTTAAGGCAAAACTTGTTTAACTTTGTCAGTACTTATATATTGTTGCTTCCGCTGACTCGCTTATGTATCGAGCTATGTATTCGAGCCCTCGAGGCCCCTGGCTTGTAATATGGAGCTTGTATGACTTTCTTTTGTGTTTAGAGTCATGTTGTGATATCTTCCCATGAGTTCCTGATCTTGATTGTACACGTTTGCATGTATGATTAGTGTACGATTGAATCGGGGGCGTCACAGGCGCGCGCCGGGTTGGACCGTGTAACACAACTTCCTCTGTAATGGAGGTTGCTAGGTCTGCTCACCAGCCGCCCTCGCAACATGCAGGTGTGCAATGGGCGATGGGCCCAGACCCCTGCGCCATAGGATTTAGACCGGCGTGCTGACCTGTCTGTTGTGCTTCGGTGGGGTTGCGACGTGTTGATGTTCCAAGGCCGGGCATGACCCAGGAAAGTGTGTTCGGCCAAAGGGGATCGAGCGTGTTGAGAAATGAGGTGCACCTCTGCAGGGAAGTTTATCTATTATAATAGTCGTGTCCCTCGGTAAAAGGACAACACAGAGTTGTACCTTGACCTTATGACAACTAGAACCAGATACTTAATTAAACACACCCTTTCAAGTGTCAGATACAACCCGGTGATCGCTCTCTCACAGGGCGACGAGGGGAGGATCGCCGGGTAGGTTTATGCTATACGATGCTACTTGGTGAATTTACCATCTACTCTCTCTCCTATATGCTTCAAGATGGAGGCTTCTAGAAGCGTAGTCGTCGATAGGACTAGCTATCCCCCTCTTATTCTGGCATTCTGCAGTTCAGTCCACAGATACTACCCATTTCATTGATACCAATGCATATGTAGTGTAGATCCTTGCTTGCGAGTACTTTGGATGAGTACTCATGGTTGCTTTACTACTTCTTTCCCCTTTTCCCGGTTATTGCGATCATATGATGGAGTCTAGGAGCCAGAGGATCCCGATGATGTTTCTATGTGGAGTTTGGCTTCGAGGAGTAGTTAGGAGGTCCCAGGCAGGAGGCCTCCCCTTTTCGACCATTGCTACTTTTGTGCTAGCCTTCTTAAGGCAAACTTGTTTAAACTTATGTCTATACTCAGGTATTATTGCTTCCGCTGACTCTTGTGTATTCGAGCCCTCAAGGCCCCTAGCTTGTAATATAAAGTTTGTATTATTTTAATTGGTGTCTAGAGTTGTGTTGTGATATCTTCATGTGAGTTCCTTATCTTGGTTATACACATTTGCGTGCATGATTAGTTTACAATTGAATCGAGGGCGTCACAAGTTGATATCAGAGCCGACTGCCTGTAGGGATCCCCCTTCCAAACTCCTTGGTCGAAGTTGAGTCTCGTCATTGAAAAGGTTTTTACTAACATGGCTGTGCGCCTTACGGGCCCATGTCGCCATTGGGTGGTATTAGGATCTTTTATTCCTCGATCTTTACTCTAGGAATCTGAGATCTCTTCTATTCGGGTTAAATGATTTTGCTAACTCTAACTCTAGGTTCTCGTAATTACTTCCTCCCGGAGAGCTCCTTATTATAGATGATCGTTTGCTACGCCAGAAGATTCTGAAGATACTTCTCAATGCTTTTCTGAGACCCTTGTGCCCATCGCTTTTGCAATTCCCTTCCATCGATAAACCCCTATGGATAACTACATACACTTGCCGTTCATACAATCATCCCCAATTGCTCTTGTTATTAAAAGATACATCAAATTATTTTCTGACTTCTTAAGAATCCTTTGAGCTACTGCCTGGCAGTTCATTACCGCATGAAAGCCCTTACGAAATACTCCTCATACTTACCGAGGATTCATTCATCCCCAGTTGTTCAGGTGTTTCACAAAAGTCCTAGATATATTATTCGATCCTCCGAAAATCCTTAGCAGCTTATTGCTCTGCAAATACTTGTCTGCTTGCATTATGGATGCTTCCCATATGTCTGGCAATATTCATTAGTATCCTTCGACACTGTCATTTTGATCCTATTGATTCAACATGAGTGTGAATGCACGCAATCATCGGTTGATCCTTCTAAAATTATATTTCCGGCTGAGATGTCATTTTGAACATGAGCTGGTTATCGACCAATCAAATTGTCGTCGATTGTACCCCTAAGCTTACTCAACTTATCCATCCTTAATGAAGGCGTTTGCTTCTGATTCCTTGATTTGGCAATCATAATTCCTTTACATTGAGCTTTGAATTAGTCAGTTGTTTCTATAATATGGTCTCCTTGCATTCTTTCTCCTTCTAGTTGTGTACCGATGCTCACATCAGATCCCTTGTGGACCGCCAGATCCTTTGTTGGATTTCATCCAACAGCGTCCTTCATATTCAATAACCTTGTGAGTTTTCCCCGGATACATATGCCTTTGGGTAAATCATATCTTATGCCTTTGGTGACTTGTATCCTCCGCTTGTCAACCGTCCTCTACTTTTGAGCTTGTGCTAATTACTCCTACAGTTTGTGGTATATGTTCCTAAGATGCCCCGATGGGTTGAACCTATGCCTTCCCTACTTTGTTAATCCCAAAAGTTATGCGGGTTATACCCTACTGACGCTTCGTCAGATAACTTTTCAACACTACAACTTCGAAAACGGGAGGTAAATGTAAGGTTATGCATTGAAGAAGTGGGGAGTTGACCCTGAACGTTGTGTTCATGCCCATGTACATGATGTAGATACTATCATGGAAGCTTCTTGTAATAATAACTATTTCCTTGATATAATATCATCTGGTATCGATGAATTGATCCTTTGCAATCGTGGTTCCGACCATATTTTCTCCTTAATACCATTTCTCAGACAAGTTGAAGTACTTATCTTCTGCAGATCATTGCACCTGTCCAACCCTTACTTTGATCTACCGTCGAGTATTACACTATGGTATCTCAAGAATATCACGGAATTGCAGAACTTTTTATGGGTTCTTCATCAACTGTTATTTCTCACCGATTCCAATTTTCCCGGGTTTGGGTTGTCGTCAACCGAGAACACCGATATCTGAACCGATTCTGCATTCCGGTTCAATAACCCTAAGTAATTTTCATTACTTATGAGTTTAATAATCCTTCAAGTCATTCCTAGCCTAATCGGCTATATCATTATCATGCTGATTTTAACTGTGCTACCTAGTCCTTCTTCCCGGAGCACAATTTTCGACCGTGAGCTAATCTTACGTCGATTTTCCTCGTCGTATCATTTTGCCTTGAACAACAAGCATGGTTCCAAGTTTGTGTCGTACATGCGGTTCCAATAACCTCTTGCTTCGTCATTCCTTTGACTTAATGTCATCACCGATCGATTACATCTTTGTGGAGCCTCTCGACAAAAAATTGTCGTGATCGGCATCATCATTTTGACTCCTTCCAGGATATCAATCGAATTCATCATGGTAAGTGCCATCCTTGTCCCTTGGTAATTTGAGTTACCATCGACAACATCTTTACCTTCCTTTCATCACAAACTTGTTCATGGTATGGATGCAACTTGCTATCCAGTTTGTATTATGTTCTACCTTGAAGTATTACTGTCCTTTATGTCAAGGATGTTGCAAGGATTGCTCCACCTCTTAAGAATTCTTGGTATAGCGATACTTCTCACAAGCACCATTCTTTCTTGGTCCCCGTATTGACTAACCGGGAATATCAACAAGTGAACAATGCTGCTTGGATTCTATACTCCTAGCAACCCTATTGCTTTGGATTTAATGGTCAAAAATTCCTTCTTAGACTATTATTTATTGAATCACCATTCTAGCATTGATCATGCTACCTAAGCCCATATCTCGCATGCACCTTTCAACCATTGTTTAATTGTGTATGTTTTACTTGAGCATACATCAATATACCATTTGATCTGACAAATGTTTTCTCCTTGTTCTCATAATTGTGGGAATCCGTCTTTTGGGAAACCTCGATGAATTGTCACTTGGTCCATCAGCCACCTCTTCATCCTCTCCTTGGTTTCAACGATGAACTCTTGTTTCAGAACTTGCTTCCATAGTTCATTTCCCGAGAATCTTACAATGTTATCCCGTCATATTGTGTTGCACCTTTTTCTTCTCTAGCATCCTGAGTCTGAGGTATCCACACACCAATCAGATCCGAATCTCAGTCAGTTATGATGATTGGAACATAATCCCAAAAGTTATAACACTAGTTTTTGACCCGATAAGTGATGTCATGCCTAGCACACCTGGCCGGAGGACCTATTGTTATAGTTCTTCCTTTTTAGCAAGGTTAACCATTCTTTCATGAGGAAATCATAAGACTTATTCTATGAGTTGTTCCTGATGGATGCTTTGTGTGTCCAAAGTCCGAACTTTGCTTAAAGACCATGTGAATGCTATCTCGAAGCATGTCAGTAGTACTCGGATTTTCAATAAAAACATTGGGAGCACAATGCTAAATTTTCCTTATCACTTATCCAAACACCGGTGTATGGGTAATGTCATGAAGTTTCTATCCCCTTACCTAAAGAGTTTTCTACATTATATCCTGTCATGGATATCATGCTCTGCTTGTCCTTGGGGGAAGGATATACCCCTGAAATATGTGATTAAACACATTTTCTTTTACATTGTTCTGTTTAATCTGATAATCATATTTTCCATTCCATTGTTTGGTTTAACCTTTCTTGTGATCTATATGATCTAAGCAGTATTATTCTCCTGCTGATGTAAACACCTTGGTGTACAATTCTGTCAGTAAGAACCTGTTACTATTGTTGATGACATTCCGGTAACCACTGATGGACGAGAACTTTGCCCATTGGTCCGCCTCGTTTCAACGAGCAGGGAAATGGTTATCTTCATCCCTCGCCCTAGGTACCAACGTTGTTGCCAACAAAACTAACAGGCTATCCTCTGACATACCTTGCTATCTTGACCGTGCAAATGCTAGCGCCTTCCTGCTTTTAACCCACAGTTCCACAGGATCGAAAGCTGACTCTCCTGTACACCCTGTTGTCAAGTTATTCCTCGCGCTTGACTTCGTATGTAATTCATGGGCCACCTGCCTAGTGATCTATTCTGGTATCAAACACAAAACTTATTCCCATTGCTATGGACCCCCTTTTACACTTTGTTCCAGGCTTCGAACGATTGCCTACCCGCTTGAGACTTCTCATGGTACTTTCTTACTTTGCTCTCGATATTTTCTTAAGATTCAGTTCAAGAGTTACTTTCCGCCACTTTCACCGATGTTAGCTGCCAGATAGTCAACCTTGCAGGTCCGTTCTCCCGGAATACCCACCCTTTATTCTTTCCTAAGTACAGTGGAAATTCCCAAAGAAAGAATGCTGACTTCATCACATCAACGTAATGGATAGACCACTTCCAGAAGAGCAACCAAGACCGAGAAGATCCATTAGATTTTTTTGTAACCCAATCCCTCCCCCCTTACTCCCCTCTTAAATCTCGGGACGAGATTTCTTGTAGTGGAGGAGAATTGTGACGCCCGGATAATCAAGCTACAGTACCCTCCGCTAATAATGCCACGTCACCTCGATTACTGTTGCTAATCTCAAGTTAGTTCGAAATCGATTCAAATTCAAATTCGAAATAGAATCAAACATCAAGAGCTTTCAAAAATTAAAACTAAAATATTCGGTTTGTGCCAGATAATGCATAGGTGATTAAGGTGAAGAAACCCTACTTTTACAAAACATTTAAATGCTATAAGATGAATAAAACGATAGCAAAAACTAATATTTAAGTACTTTTAAATAATAAATAATTACAAAACTATTTTAGTTTAGGTAGCTAGTTAATGTGGCAGTGGCATATTTGGTAACCTCAAATTAGGTGCCATCTTGGTATTTTGCTAAATCAAAAATAAAAGGAAACTAAGCTAAAACAGTAAAATAAAATAAATAAAAGAAAAAGAGTAAAAACAGAAAGCAAAACAAAATACAAAAAAAGAAGAACCCCCCGACTGGGCTTTGGCCCACCAGGCCGCCGTGCCGGCCCAACCGGCTGCGCCCCCCACTCCCTTATCCTATCCCCACTCCCCCGAACCCTAACCACCCTCCCCCACTCACTCCTACTCCACCCCCACATTCCATTCCTCCCCCCGATCTGGATCGGGGGGCAGCGACCCCGTCGCCCTCCCAACCCGCTGCTGCCGCCGCACACCGCCTCGGCTCGGCTCCGCCCCCGCCGCTTGACGCCATTGCCGGAGTCACCCCGCCGGATCGCCGCCTCGCCATCCTCTTCGTCGCTGACCTCGTCGCCGTCCTCCTCCTCACGTGTCGCCCCCGAGCCTACTGCCATGCCCCTCCCGCTCCCCTGTGAGTCGCCGCCTCCCTCCTCCTCCCTCTCCTCCTCTGTGCGCGTGCATCTCCGTCACCGTGCGCCCGACGCCCCGCTCCGTCGTTGCGACGCACACCCACGTGGGCCCCTCTGCTCGCGCCTAGCCGCCGCGCTCGGTGCCCTGCTGCGCCAAAGGCCGCGCCCGCAGCCACGCGCGCCTTGCCGTCGTCGCGCTCCGCGCCTTGCCTTTGCTGGTCCATCACCGTGCCACCGTGCGCGACCGCACCTGACTGCGCCCTTCGCCCCGCTCCACCACGCCGTCGCCGCGCGCCGCCTGCCCCCTGCTCGCACGGACTCCGCCCCGCATCTGCCGGCGCCTCCGGCTACGCCCGACCACCACCGATGAACCTTGCTGCACGCTGCTACTGCCCTGCTTCGTCAGTCCACCCACTGCCTCACGCGCCACGCCCATCGCTCCGAATCCGCCGCTCCGCCCGTGCCCCGCCCGCTGCCCCTCCCGCTGCTTCTCACCGTCCCTATCGGTGTCAGAACCGGCGGATCTCTGGTAGGGGGTCCCGAACTGTGCGTCTAAGGTTGATGGTAATAGGAGACAGGGGACACGAAGTTTTACCTAGGTTCGGGCCCTCTTGATGGAGGTAATACCCTACGTCCTGCTTGATTGATATTGATGAATATGGGGTTACAAGAGTTGATCTACCATGAAATCGGAATGTCTAAAACCCTAGAAGTCTAGCCTATATGATTATGATTGCCTCTACGAACTAAACCCTTTGGTTTATATAGACACCGGAGGGGCCTAGGGTTGTACAAAGTCGGTTGCATAGAAAGGAAATAATACATCCGGTCGCCTAGCTTGCCTTCCATGCAAAGGAGAGTCCCATCCGGACACGGGAGGAAGTCTTCTATCTTATATCTTTATGGCCCAGTAGTCCGGCCCATGTCACATAGGCCGGACGCCCGAGGACCCCTTAATCCAGGACTCCCTCAGTAGCCCCGAACCAGGCTTCAATGACGAGGTGTCTGGCACGCAGATTGTCTTCGCATTGCAAGGCGGGTTCCTCGTCCGATCACTTCAAAGTACATGACATAGAGAGTTGTATTCGGCCTTCCATTTAATGTCGCACCCATCGGCTTCTGTGCCTCCACACCTTCTGCTTCCACGTGTTGAGCGAATACGAGAGGTCGGGGTATTTTTTGCATATAACCCCCCAGCTAAGTAAGAAAGGCATCTATTTAAGGGGATTGGATCTCAGATCCATTCCACACCCAGCGGAAAATCCTCAGAGACTTGCCAGGGGAAACCATTCAACATGGCTAGTGCTAACTCTTGAGCACTTGAGTTGGTTTTCCCTTGAAGAGGAAAGGGTGGTGCAGCAAAGTAGCGTAAGTATTTCCCTCAGTTTTTGAGAACCTAGGTATCAATCCAGTAGGAGGCCACGCACGAGTCCCTCGTACCTACACAAACAAATAAATCCTCGCAACCAACGCGATAAGGGGTTGTCAATCCCTACAAGGTCACTTACGAGAGTGAGATCTGATAGATATGATAGATAATATTTTTGGTATTTTTATGATAAAGATTCAAAGTAAAATAAAAGGCAATAAAAATAACTAAGTATTGGAAGATTAATATGATGGAAGATAGACCCGGGGGCCATAGGTTTCACTAGTGGCTTCTCTCGAGAGCATAAGTATTCACGGTGGGTAAACAAATTACTGTTGAGCAATTGACAGAATTGAGCATAATTATGAGAATATCTAGGTATGATCATGTATATAGGCATCACGTCCGAGACAAGTAGACCGACTCCTGCCTGCATCTACTACTATTACTCCACACATCGACCGCTATCCGGCATGCATCTAGAGTATTAAGTTCAAGAGAACAGAGTAACGCTTTAAGCAAGATGACATGATGTAGAGGGATAAACTCATGCAATATGAAATAAACCCCATCTTGTTATCCTCAATGGCAACAATACAATACGTGCCTTGCTGCCCCTGCTGTCACTGGGAAAGGACACCGCAAGATTGAACCCAAAGCTAAGCACTTCTCCCATTGCAAGAAAGATCAATCTAGTAGGCCAAACCAAACTGATAATTCGAAGATACTTGCAAAGATAACCAATAATACATAAAAGAATTCAGAGAAGATTCAAATATTGTTCATAGATAAACTTGATCATAAACCCACAATTCATCGGTCTCAACAAACACACCTCAAAAGATGATTACATCGAATAGATCTCCACAAGAGAGGGGGAGAACTTTGTATTGAGATCCAAAAAGAGAGAATAAGCCATCTAGCTAATAACTATGGACCCGTAGGTCTGAGGTAAACTATTCACACTTCATCGGAAGGGCTATGGTGTTGATGTAGAAGCCCTCCATGATCGATGCCCCCTCCGGCGGAGCTCCGGAACAGGCTCCAAGATGGGATCTCGTGGATACAGAAAGTTACGACATTGGAATTAGGGTTTTGGCTCCGTATCTGGTAGTTTGGGGGTACGTAGGTATATATAGGAGGAAGGAGTACGTCGGTGGAGCAACAGGGGGCCCACGAGGGTGGAGGGTGCGCCCAGGGGGTAGGCGCACCCTCCTACCTCGTGGCCTCCTGGTTGATGTCTTGACGTAGGGTCCAAGTCCTCTGGATCATGTTCGCTCAGAAAATCACGTTCCCGAAGGTTACATTCTGTTTGGACTCCGTTTGATATTCTTTTTCTGCGAAACCCTAAAGTAGGCAAAAAACAGCAATTCTGGGCTGTGCCTCCGGTTAATAGGTTAGTCCCAAAAATAATATAAAAGTGTATAATAAAGCCCAATAATGTCCAAAACAGAATATAATATAGCATGGAACAATAAAAAATTATAGATATGTTGGAGACGTATCAAGCATCCCCAAGCTTAATTCCTGTTCGTCCTCGAGTAGGTAAATGATAAAAACAGAATTTTTGATGTGGAATGCTACTTGGCATAATTTCAATGTAATTCTCTTAATTGTGGTATGAATATTCAGATCCGAAAGATTCAAGACAAAAGTTTAATATTGACATAGAAATAATAATACTTCAAGTATACTAACTAAGCAATTATGTCTCTTCAAAATAACATGGCCAAAGAAAGTTATCCCTACAAAATCATATAGTCTGGCTATGCTCCATCTTCACCACATAGAGTATTCAAATCATGAACAACCCCGATGACAAGCCAAGCAATTGTTCATACTTTTAATGTTCTTAAACTTTTTCAATCTTCACGCAATATATGAGCGTGAACCATGGACATAACACTATAGGTGGAATAGAATGGTGGTTGTGGAGAAGACAAAAAGGGAGAAGATAGTCTCACATCAACTAGGCGTATCAGCGGGCTATGGAGATGCCCATCAATAGATATCAATGTGAGTGAGTAGGGATTGCCATGCAACAGATGCACTAGAGCTATAAATATATGAAAGCTCAGCAAAAAGAAACCAAGTGGGTGTGCATCCAACTTGCTTGCTCACGAAGACCTAGGGAATTTTGAGGAAGTCCATCGTTGGAATATACAAGCCAAGTTCTATAATGAAAAATTCCCACTAGTATATGAAAGTGATAACATAGGAGACTCTCTATTATGAAGATCATGGTGCTACTTTGTAGCACAAGTGTGGAAAACAGGATAGTAGTATTGCCCCTTTATATATATATTTTGGGTCTTCCTTTTTTGTTTGGCCTTTCTCTTTTTTTTATTTGGGACAATACTCTATGAATGATGATCATCACACTTCTATTTATTTACAACTCAATGATTACAACTCGATACTAGAACGAAGTATGACTCTATATGAATGCCTCCGGCAGTGTACCAGGATAGCAATGATGCATGAGTGACTTATATGAAAGAATTATGAACGGTGGCTATGCCACAACTAAAATGTCAACTACATGATCATGCAAAGCAATATGACAATGATGGAGCGTGTCATGATAAACGAAATGGTGGAAAGTTGCATGGCAATATATCTCGGAATGGCTATGGAAGTGCCACTATAGGTAGGTATGGTGGCTGTTTCGAGGAAGGTATATGGTTGGTGTATGATACCGGCGAAAGGTGCGTGGTATTAGAGAGGCTAGCAATGGTGGAAGGGTGAGAGTGCGTATAATCCATGGACTCAACATTAGTCATAAAGAACTCACATACTTATTGCAAAAATCTATTAGTTATCGAAGCAAAGTACTACGCGCATGCTCCTAGGGGGATAGATTGGTAGGAAAAGACCATCGCTCGTCCCCGAGCGCCACTCATAAGGAGGACAATCAATAAATACATCATGCTCCTACTTCTTAACATAACGGTTCACCATACATGCATGCTACGGGAATCACAAACTTCAACACAAGTATTTCTCAAATTCACAACTACTCAACTAGCACGACTCTAATATCACCATCTCCATATCTCAAAACAATTATCAAGTTTCAAGCTTCTCATAGTATTCAACACACTCATAAGAAAATTTTATTTATTTAATCTTGAATGCCTCAAATAATTAAAGAAAATTACCATGCTGTTTTGTAGGACTCTCAAAATAATCTAAGTGAAGCATGAGAGAACAATGGTTTCTATAAAAGAAATCCACCGACGTGGTCTAAAAGATATAAGTGAAGCACTAGAGCAAAACGTATATAACTCAAAATATATAAGTGAAGCACATAGAGTATTCTAATAATTTCCGAATCATGTGTGTCTCTCTCAAAAAGGTGTGTGAATCAAGGCTGATTGTGGAAAAATAACAAATAAATACTCAAATAATACAAGATTCTCCAAGCAAAACACATATCATGTGGTAAGTAAAAATATAGCTCCAAGTAAAGTTACCGATAGAAGTAGACGAAAGAGGGGGCCATAGGTTGGAGACGTTCTGATACGTTATAGCTCCAAGCAAAACACATATTATATAAAAGTGTATAATAAAGTCCAATAATGTCCAAAACAGAATATAATATAGCATGGAACAATCAAAAATTATAGATACGTTGGAGACGTCTCAGCTAGCGTCCCTAGTTCTTCCTCCCGCCCTCACGGCTCTGAAAAAGGCGATTGGGAGAGATGTTCTGATGATTTTTGGAGCTTAACCATTCACAAGGCGAAGTTCTGGCGAAAAATTTCCCCAATCCAAAAAGGTGGAACGGGTGTGCTTCGTATCTTACTTGTTGAGAGGCGTCGGGTTTCCAATCCACCCTTTCCTCCGTGGACTCCTAGAGTATTACGGCCTCCAATTGCACAACCTTACGCCGGCCTCTATCCTGCATATCACGGGTTTTGTTGCCCTGTGCGAGGTTTTCCTAGGCTGTGAATCCCACTTTTATTTGTGGAGGAAGCTATTCTGCCTCGTTCCTCACAAACGAGAGGGGTCGATATTAGAGGTGGGCAGAACCGAAGTATGGCGCATAGCTAGGACCGGATACCTGTCCGGTACGCCGAAGAAGGCCCCGAAGAATGGCCCTCAGAATGGTTCTATATTGAGGACGTCGCTCACCCCGATCCAGTTCGGATGGGTCTTCCCGAATTTTCAAATGCTCCATTGAAGAAACGCCACAGCTGGCGCTCTCGGAGCCTCGAGGAGGAAGATAGCGCAGAAGTCCGTCAATTGATGGGCAAGATAAGGACACTTGCCTAGTCCGGATTATCAATAATTGAGGTGATGGCGACTTCCATAGTGCGGGGGGTCCAGCCACTCCAATACAGAGGGCTCCCCATGTGGCACTATAATGGGGAAGATGACGCCTCATGCTGCGGTCGGAAGGTTCTAGAAACCCCCGCTGCTTTAGCCAAAATATTGGCCGAACTGTACAAAGGGGAGAAAGAGGAGTTCACTCATCTTAAACGTCGAGATGGATTTTCCATGTACAATCCTCCGAGCTGGGTGAGCTCTAATGCCACGACTTTACTCAATCCTCTCCCTGAGTCACTTTTAATGGACATTAACCCATCTGTTTGTAACAGGAATGGCGGAAGGTTGCTGAGGGGATCCATAACCCCGCCCCATAGCCAGAGGATCACAACCGGGACCTTGACCCCGGATTCGAAGAGGATCCAAACATATTTGTGGATCTTGAGGATGGAGTATTCTACTAGGCGAGCTATGACGGTACTGTAGTGCCAATCGTGGTTGATTATCCCGGCCTCCTTCCTGCTTCACATGTAAGTAATCAAGAGACACCTTCTTCGAAAGAGTTTCCTCATTAATTATGCCTCACCCACCGCACTATCTGGTGCTCCAAAGGGGAGGCGCTCAACACCTCAACGTGCACCAGAGGCATCTCCTAGGAGAGCGGCGTCCGTGCCGAGCAAGTCTCCAAAGAGGAAGGCGAACGAGAGTGCGACAGAAACTTCATCAAAGAGGTATGTCTTTCTTTTTAAATATGCCTTCTGGTTGTCACATCGAACTGTGACATTATCATCCGCTGCATTTTATCAGGAAGAGTGTCCACTGGACTATGTCCCGGGAATCCTGCCGGTCGCACCTCCACTAGTCAGCTTCCAAACCCAACCCTAAGGACAGGGGCTAACGCGGGAGTGGCACCGGACTGTCCTTCTGCAGAGGATTCAGATGATATGTCCATCACAAACTCTGAAGTGGAGAGCTCCATGAATCATCGGTGCCGGAGGGCCGCTCTCCATGACCCCGGCTTTTCAAAACAGACATTCAATGCCTTCAGCTCGGCCGATGCGTACATCCGAGCTGCTCGGGATGGACTTGCCAGAGCCACGGACCAGCATTTAAAAGATATGTGGGTAAGTGTAAATTTGATACTCATATACCAGTAGCCCCCGAGACTTGAATCAGTTGATACAACTGATTAAGGATCATTGTCTAATCAGGTACTTACGGAGAAGAATACCATGCTGTCTCAAGAGCTGGAAAAGTGTAAGACCCAGCTAGCTGCGGCTACCGCCGAATTGGAGGAATCCAAGGGGGCGCTGCCTGGTAATGTTTCCCTTTATCAGAAAAAGTATAATCATATACCAGTAATATTAATACTGTTGTGTTTTTCGCTGAGAGTATCTGTAGAGCAGCTGATTGAAAAACTGAAAATCACCCAGGCTGGTGAACAGGAGGCCAAAAGGCAACATGCGGCGGGCGAACGTGTGCTGACATGGGTCAGGGATGAAAAGAACAAGCTGCAGGA